>NW_026652286.1:71505483-71554670 GCF_009828535.3 Hylobates moloch | reverse complement strand
TTCACGCAAATATTTTTTGAGTAATACCCCAAAAACACAGGCAACCAAAGCAGAAATGGACAAATAAGATCACATCGAGTTAAAAAGCTTCTGCACAGCAAAGGATACAATCAATAAAATAAAGAAACAACACAGAATAGAAGAAAATATTTTCAAACTATTCATCTGACAAGGGTTTAATAACCAAAATGTATAAGTAGCCCAAACAACTCTACAGGAAGAAAACTAATAATCCTATTTGTATTAGTCTGTTTTCAAACCTTTCTAAAGAACTACTTGAGACTCAATAACTTATGAAGAAGAGAGGTTTAACTGACTCATAGTTCCACAGGCTTAACAGCAAGCATCACTAGGAGGCCTCAGGAAACTTACAATCATGGTGGAAGATGAAGGGGAAGCAAGCACATTTTACCATGGTGAAATAGGAGAAAGAGAGGTGGCAGGGGGACTTGCCATATACTTTTAAATCATCAGACTTCATGAGAACTCACTCATTATAATGAGAACAGCATTGGGGAAACCTCCCCAATGATCCAATTACTTCCCACCAGGTCCCTTCCTTGACATGTGGGGATTACAATTTGTTATGAGATTTGAGTGAAGACACAGAGACAAAACCATATTATTCCACCCCTGGACCCTCCCAAAGCTCGTGTCCTTCTCACATTTCACAACAAAATCATGCCTTCCCAACAGTCTCCCAAAGTCTTAACTCATTCCAGCATTAACCCAAAGTTCAAGTCCAAAGTCTCATCAGAGACAATGCAAGTTCCTTATGCCTATAAGCCTGTAAAATCAGAAGCAAGTTAATTACTTTCAAGATACAATCGGGATAGAGGCATTGGATCAATTCTTCCATTCCCAGTGGAAGAAATTGGCCAAAACAAAGCGGGTACAGGCCTCATGCAAGTCTGAAACCCTGCAGCATAGTCATTACAGCTCAAAGCTTTAAAATAATCTCCTTCGACTCCAAGTCTCACATCCTGGTCATGCTGCTGCAAGAACTGGGCTCCTAAGGCCTTGGGCAGTTCCATCTCTATGTGTCTGCAGAATACAGCCCTGTGGCTGCTTTCATGCACTGGTGATCAGTGCCTGTGGCTTTTCCAGGTGCATTGTGCAAGGTGTCAGTCAATCTACCATTCTGGGGTCTGAAGGACAGTGGCCCACTTCTCACAGTTACACTAGGCAGTCCTCCAGTGGGGACTCTGTCTGGGGCTCCAACCCCACATTTCCTCTCTGCACTGCTGTAGTAAAGGATCTCCATGAATGCGCTTCCCCTGCAGCAGACTTGTGTCTGGACATTAAGGAATTTCCACACATCCTTTGAAACCTAGGTGGAAGTTCCCAAACCTCAACTCTTGCCTTCTGTGCAGTTGCAGGCGCAACACTGCATGAAAGCAACCAAGGCTTGGAGACTGCACCCTCTGAAGCAATAGCCAGAGCTTTATCTTTTCCCCTTTTAGACATAGCTGGAGCTGGAGCAGCTGGGGAAGAGGGTACCATGTCCTGGGGCCACACAGAACAGCAGGGCTCTGGGCCAGGCCCACAAAACAATTTTTCCCTCCTAGGCTCACAGGCCTATGACTGCAGAGGTTGCCACAGAGATCTCTGAAATGCCCTGGAGATATTTTCTCCATTGTCTTGGCTATTAATATTCAGCTCCTCATTATTTATGCAAATTTCTGTAGCTGGCTTGAATTTATCCCCAGAAAAAGGATTTTTCTTTTTGACCCCATGGACAGGCTGCAAATTTTCCAAACTTACACTCTGCTTCAATTTTAAACATAAGTTCCAATTTCAGACATCTCTTTGTGAACACATATGACTATACACTTTCAGAAACAGCCAGGTTACATATTAAATGTTTTGCTTCTTAGAATTTTTTTTTGCCAGATACCTGAAATTATTTCTCTCAAGTTCAAAGTTACACAGATGTCTAGGGCAGGGAAAAAAATGCCACCAGTTCCCTTGCTAAAGCATAGCAAGAGTGACTTTTACTCCAGTTCTCAATAAGTTTCTCATTTCCCTCTGTGACCACCTCAACTTGGACTTCATTGTCCATATCACTATCAGCATTTTGGTCACAACCATTCAACAAGTCTCTAGGAAGTTCCAAACTTTCTTACATCTCCCTGTCTTCCTCTGAGCCCTCCAAACTGTTCTAACCTCTGCCATTTACCCAGATCCAAAGGTGATTCCACATTTTCAGGTATCTTTATAGCAATATCTCACTCTCAGTACCAATTGTCTGTATTAGTTCACTCTTGAATTGCTATAAAAAACTACCTAAACCTGTGAGACTGGGTAATTTATAAAGAAAAAAGGCTTAATTCGTTCACAATTCTGCAGGCTGTGCAGAAAGCATGACTGGGCAGATGTATTATTCTGTTTTCACACTGCCAATTAAGACATACCTGAGACTGTGAAGAAAATAAAGTTTAATGGATTTACAGTTCCACATGCCTGGGAAGCCTCACAATCATGGTAGAAGGAAAGGAGGAGTAAGCCACGTCTTACATGGATGGCAGCAGGCAAAAAAAGAGAGCTTGTGCAGGGAAACTCTCATTTTAAAACCAAGAGATCTTATAAGACCCATTCAGTACCATGAGAATAGCACAGGAAAGACCCACCCCCATAATTCAGTCACCTTCCACTGGGTTCTTCCGATGACACATGGAAATTGTGGGAGTTACAAATCAAGATGAGATTTGGGTGGGGACAGAGCCAAACCATATCATTATGTCCCTAGTGCCTCCCAAATCTTATGTCTTCACTTTTTAAAACCAATCATGCCTTCCCAACAGTTCTTCAAAGTCTTTGGACTCTGGACTTTTGAGTTAATGCTGAGCTGAATTAAGACTTTGAGACAAGATAAGTCCCTTCCGCCTATAAGCCTGTAAAATCAAAAGCAAGTTAATTACTTCCTAAATACAATAGTGTTACAAGCACTGGGTAAATACATCCATTCCAAATGGGAGAAATTGGACAAAATAAAGTGTCTATAGGCCCCATGGAAGTCTGAATTCGAGCAGAGCAGTCGAATTTTTAACCTCCAAAATGATCTCCTTTTACTCCATGTTTTCACATCGAGGTCAGCCTGATGCAAGAAGTGGGTTCCCATGGTCTTGGGCAGCTCCACCCCTGTGGCTTTGTAGGATACAGCCTCCCTCTGGGCTGCTTTCACAGGATGGCATTGTGTGTTTAGCTTTTCCAGGCACATGGTGCAGGCTGTCAGGGGATCTACCATTTTGGGGTCTGATGGATAGTGGCCCTCTTCTCACAGGTCCGCTAGGCAGTGCCCCAGTGGGTACACTGTGTGGGGGCTCTGACCCAACATTTCCCTTCCTCAATGCCCTAGCAGAGGTTCTCCACAAGGGCCCCACACCTGCAGAAAACTTTTGCCTCAACAACCAGGCATTTCCATACATCCTCTGAAATCTAGGCAAAAGTTCCCAAACCCCAATTCTTGACTTCTCTGCACTTGCAGGCTCAACACTATGTGGAAGCTCCCAAAGCTTGGGGCTTTCACCTTCTGAAGCTCCAGCCCAAGCTCTAAGTAGGCCCCTTTCAGCTATGGCAAGAGAAGCTGGGATGCAGAGCACCAAGTCCCTAGACTGCACACAGCACAGGGACCCTGGGCCTGGCCCATGAAACCATGTTTTCCTCCTAAGCTTCTGGATCTGTGATGAGGTGGGCTGCCATGAAGGCCTCTGACATGCCCTGGAGACATTTACCCCATTATCTTGGGGATTAACATTTGACTTCTCATTACTTATGCAAATTCCTACAGCCAGCTTGAATTTATCCTCAGAAAATTGGATTTTCTTTTCTATTACATTGTCAGGCTGCAAATTTTCCAGTCTTTTATGCACTGCTTCCCTTATAACACTGAATGCCTTTAACAGCACCCGAGTCACCTCTTGAATACTTTGCTGCTTAGAAATTTCTTCTGCCAGATACTGTAAATGATCTCTCTCAAGTTCAAAGTCCCACAAATCTCTAGGGAAGGGGCAAAATGCTGCTAGTCTCTTTGCTAGAACATAACAAGCGTCACCTTTGCTCCAGTTCCCAACAAGTTCCTGATTTCCATCTGAGACCACCTCCACCTGGACTGTTTTGTCCGTATTGCTATCAGCATTTGGGCAAAGCCATTCAACTAGTCTCTAGGAAGTTCCAAACATTCCAACTTCTTTCCTGTCTTCCTCTGACCTCTCCAAACCATTCCAACCCCTGCCTTTTACCCAATCCCAAAGTTGCTTCCACATTTCTAGGTATCTTCTCACCAGCGCCCCACCCCCAGTACCAATTTACTGCATTAGTCTGTTTTCACACTGCTGATAAATACATACTTAAGACTGGGCAATTTACACAAGAAAGAGGTTTAATGGACTTATAGTTCCACATGGCTGGGGAGGCCTCACAATCATGGCAGAAGGCAAGGAGGAGCAAGTCATGTCTTACGTGGATGGCAGCAGGCAAAAAAAGAGAGAGCTTGTGCAGGGAGACTCCCATTTTTAAAACCATCAGATCTCTTGAGACTCATTCATTATAATGACAACAGCACAGGAAAGACCTGCCCCATAACTCAATCACGTCCCACTGAGTTCCTCCCATGACATGTGGGAATTGTGGGAGTTACAATTCAAGATGAGATTTGGGTGAAGACACAGCCAGAACATACTGTGACGCCTCAGGAAACTTACCGTTATGGTAGAAGGTGAAGGAGAAGCAAGTGTTTCTTACTATGGTGGAACAGGAGTAGTAGGGGGAACTCCCACACTCTTTTAAACAATCAGAACTTTTGAGAACTCTCTCATTATTACAAGAATATAATGGGGGAAATCTCCCCCATGATGATCTAATCACCTCCCACCTGGTCCCTCCCTCAACATGTGGGAATTACAATTCAACATGAGATTTGGGTGGGGCACAGAGCCAAACCATACCACTATTAAAAAATGCACAAAACATCTGAATAGGCATTTCTCAAAAGAAGATATACAAATGGCAGACAGGTATATGAAATGATGCTCAACATCACTGATCATCAGAGATAAGTAAATCAAGATTCCAATTAAATAACTCCCTCTAGTTATAAAAGACTTATCTAAAAGATGGGCAATAAGAAATGCTGGTAAAGATATGGAGAAAAGGAAACCCTAGTACACTTGGGTGGGAATGTAAATTAGAACTGCCATTATGAATAACAGTAGAGTGGTTCCTCAAATACTAAAATTAGATTCCCATATGATCCAGCAAACCTCCCTGCTAGGTTAATATACAAAAGAAAGGAAATCCATATAGAGAAGTAATATCACTTTTGTGGTTTTAGCAGCACTAATCATAATAGTCAGTTTTTGAAATCATCCTGTGTTCATCAACAGACTAATAGATAAAGAAAATGTGATACATATACAAAATGGACTACTACTTAGCCATAAAACAAGATCCTTTCTTTTGTACCAGTATGGATGGAACTAGAGGATATTTTCTTAAGTTACATAAGCCACACCCTGAAAGACACACTTCATAGGTTCTCATTTATGTGTGGGACTTAAAAATTAAAATAATTGACCTCACGGAGATAGAGATTTGAATGATGGTTACCAGAAACTGGGAATGGTAGTGGGTGAGGGTGGGAGGGGATGGTCAATGGGTACAAAATTATAGACAGAATGAATAAGACCTAGAATTTGGTAGCACAACAGGGTGACTACTGTCAACAATAATTTATTGTACATTTAACAACAACTGAAAGAGTATAATTGGAATGTCTGTAACACAAAGAAATGATAAATGCTTGAGGTGATGGATATCTCATTTATTGTCATATAATCAGTACATATCACATGCCTATATTAAAATTTCTCATGTACTTCATAATTGTAAACACCTACTATGTACCCATAAAAATTAAAAATTTAAAAAAGGAAGATAAAGTTCTTTCTATGAGTACACAACTAATACATGGAGAATCTAAGGTCTATCCCAAGTAGTTCTGGCTCCAGAGAACTGACTCTTAACCATCCTTACGTGATGCCATCTTTTAGACAGGGTTAACATACTCTAAGTATCCACTCTGTGAGGTAATGTCAGGTTAATTTACTTCAAATCATGTCCAATTATTGTTCACCTTTCTTTTGAATGATAAGCAAGGACTATTAAAAAATGGAACATAATTCTTTGAGCGCAATTTTACTATTTAAAGCCGGGCTAGGCAAATGATGTCCTATGGGTCAAATATGACCCAGAAGTTGTTTTTACAAATAAAGTTTTATTGGAACAAAGCCACTGTCATTTGTTCACTTATTTTCTACAACTACCTCTGTGGCACAATATCACTGTTCAGCAGTTGTGATAGAGACCTTAATAAGTAATCTCTACAATATCTATCATCAAAGCCTACAATATTGACCATGTGGTCCTTTAAGAAAATATTCACCAACTCTATTTAAATAATCAGCTGTTGTGGTAAGAGATAAAACAGTGTTATAACAAGATACATTAAATAACTAGACAAATATCTTTAAGCAAGCTAGTGTGGAAATTAATACTAGAATACAAGTAACTTTCTTAAAGTGCATTCATTTTTATTTTATAGTATCTGCACTTTTTCTAGAGGTAGTAGCATTGTGTTGCAGAAAAAGTGTCATATAATTGAATATATAAACGTTAGAGAAGAATTATGATACAGTGCTTATGTGATTTAAAACCATACATTTGAAATTAATACAAAACACAAAAATAAGTATTTGTAATTATCAACAATTTCTATTCAGCCTCAAATCCTTCATTTCCTCAAATGAGATTTTTATTCTTAATCAATTACTGTATTTAAAGTATATTGGATCTCAGTAACTATTTTAGAATGTAGTTATAGCCTTGTACGTGTTATAATTGTTGGATATATTTATATCAGGTTGGTCCCAAGAATGTAAAGTGATAATAAGAACTCAATTTTTAAAGACACTATAACTTTAAATGATCAAAATATTAACGGACAGAGTACAGAACATTCAGGTTACACCCAGCCCCATCTTGGGATTTATAAATGGTAAGCTTTTTTTTTTTTTTTTTTTTGGTGGCAGGGGAATCAGTCTGCCTAATAATTTGCCTTAGATAAAGCTGATCAAAAAAAAAAAAAAGACCAAAACATCTGAAAAGATAACAGGCTTTCAAATCCCATAGCTAACAAAAATCATGGGACAGGCATTTATAATTTAATCTTATCTAATGAAAGTAACAGGGTTCAATAGATGGTAAGAAATTATGGAAAATAAAGAATACTTTCTGGACTGGCTCTTGCATTTTGGGGGAAAACACTACACTATTTCATATAAGAATAAATATCTTTTTGAGAAACTTGCTTAAAAATTACATTTGGAATTTAAGCTAATCTTGGAGTAATGTATGAATCATAGTGGACAAGTTTTGTAACTAGAATAATTATACTTAAAAAGAATACTGTATATCTAGTTAATATTTATTTTTTTAATCAGAATATATTTTTGGATAAAATAGCCAATCACATTTTAATATGACAATACACACTTTCATTACTTCTCCAATTGATATTCCTTTTCTAATCTTTATAAAACCTCTCTAGAGTTTTGATATTCTATAATTTATTCCTCCTAACCCTCTTTTCTAGCCTCCCATTTATCTTCCTTCTGTATTCCACCTAAGCTGGCTTCCTTGGACTATATCTCATGCTTTGGAACCTCCTAAATTAAAACTTCCCTGACTTTTCCTCTGATAGCTCAAACGCAATCTGCCTACTATATAATTTAGTAGTGAGAGAAAATGAGAGAAAAGAAAAATGGACTGAAATGTTAATGTGAGAATCATGTTATCCCTATGCCCACTCTATAAAATTATATTTTATAGTTTAATTTTAATTTCAAAGCTTATATATTGGAACTAAAATACAAGAAAATCCTAGTGACAGTAATTCTGGTTTTACTACAAGAAATAAATTCAGGTGTTTTAGGAGAAGATAAGATCTCATGGCCAAAATAGGGGAGATATTTTACTTTATGTTGTGATTTACAGTGTTCCTTCACATCAAATAGTAATTCTTCTCAAAAATGATATAGGGTTAGTTATGGCTTATAGCACTGATTGTTCTCTTCAATTTGTAAAAGCCCTGTGGTTCTTAAGGGAAAACTCTCATTAAGTGGTAGAGAGAGGCTGATGAGCCCACAAAATAATCTGAGAACCTCAAGAAAGGTAAAAGTAGAACCAGAAAGACACGTAATTACAAGAACCAAGGCAATAAATTTTTTCTGGGAAGACACATGGCCAACAGTGTTAAATATTGGCAAACCAAAAATAAAAATGAAGATTAAATTTCTTTCTTAGATTTTTTTTTTTTGACAGGACGGACACCGATGAGCAAGTCTGACTGCAGAGGATTAAGTAAAGATAAGTATATGAGGAATCCTTTACAGCCTGTGCGAACATATGTTTTAAGAAATATCGGTAGGAAAAGGTGTAAGAGAGAAAAAACAGTAGCAAGTATAAGAAGAAAGATAAAAAGACATTTTTTCTTTTTAATTAATGGAAAAACATGTTTAAGTGATAATGTGAAGGTGATAATAGAAGACATGGGAGATACATGAGAGAAATGGTGGGAGTCGTGATCTGAAGCACAGGTGAGCAAATTAATTCTAGACAGAAGGAGAAATGCTTCAGTGTAAGAAAAGGAAAACTAGGCATGCAAGTCGGTCATCTCTTCTCAGTTCCTGGCCCCAACACCTGGAAAGTATCCTTTTTCCCAGTGGAGAAACTTATTAAGCCCTCTCAGGAAAACATGAACAACCAAAAACTAAACCTGATGTGAGGGTGTGCCAGCTCATATCCTTGACAAGAGTCCCTTAAGTGTTAACTTAGAAGATCAACCCACTACTGTTAAGATACTGAGAAGTAATAGGTTTTTGAGTAGGAAGCCAGGATAAGACTGAGAAAAATACCTAAATCTATAGCCCCCAGGATTGAAAAATATTTCTATACATAAGGAAAGAATATTATTTGAAGAAACTTAGGAAATCTTTGTAACAATTTATTAGAAGGTAAGGAAAAAGATTGCATTTAGAAACTCTATTATTATGGATAGCAGAGAAATGAACAATAACAAGACAAAAGAAAGCAGACTCACATTAATCTGAAATTTTCTGTCCCTGTCTTTCGTGAGGTTCTTTAGTAGATACTTTGACTACAGTTAAATAAATCAGGAGAGGCATTCAGATTTCGATATACAAATCTCATTTAATTATTGCTATATTTTTTGACTTTGGTATAATCTCCCTAATTTTTCAGATGGGGAACAGAGGCTGAGGAAATTCAAGTATTATGTTCCAGATTCCAGAACCAGCAAGAAGCAGCATCAGAATTTGAATCCAGCTTTCTGGGAGTCAACACCTGTGTATTAACTGTTCTACTATCACTAACAGGGCCTCTGTCTCATAAAACAGAAATTTGATTATTTGGACTCAAGCTTATTAGAAATAATATTATGTCTTTGCATGTGTTAGTCTTATGCTAATAGAAAGCAGACAGACTAACAAAAATAATTAACAAAACCCCTTACCCCAAAATATAGTTACTAATACTCCAAGGTAATATTATTATGCTTTTCCCCACAAGTCAATCCTTGAAACCACCTCAAAACCAATCAAGATCCCTGATCTTGAGATTTATGACAGCCAATATAATTATTAAGAGAATAGGATTGTTCCACCACTTCCAGTCCTGTGCCTGTAGGAATATTACTTTAGCTAGGATTCTAAAATACTTTTATCTCATGCTGTTGTTGGGAGGGTTAAATCAGACAATGTATATAAACTATTTAACATAGGCTTATCATATAGAATGTTTGTAGGGAATTAAGTTATTGTTTATTATTATTATTGCTCTCCGGCACCTCAAGGAGGAGGTAGAGACAAATTGGGCAACTTCAAAAGTAGTTTTGAAAGAAGGCTTTAGCAGCTGAGGTGAGTAAAAGTGAAGGCTAAGTCTCTAGTTCCCCAAGTGAGGAGCTCCAGGCACTCAAACAAATGGCTAATGAAGATTTCAGTGGTGAAGAAAGAAATTAAAAGGAATACTCAGATATTTCAGAAGTGATACCCTGGCGGCGATTGGTATTACTTATGGACCATTCTATAAATCACTTTTATAGAGGGAGTAACTAGTTCAAAGACAAATGCTTAATTGCAAGATTTCCAGTTTGTTTATTTTCTCTTGAAGATCTAGTAGTTGATTTCATGGCCTGCATCTATAATTTTCATAAAACATCTATTTAGAGGTACAGTGTTCAATTTTATTCAATTACTACTTTCTTTCATTATTTCTTAATCCAAAGAATCGATTCAAAAAGGAAAAAAAGTATTTTAAGTAGGAATATGTTTTTAGATTAGCCTTGTTTCATTAAAAGCAAGATTAAAAGCTGTTCATTAGATAGAAAATACAGAACATGATACTGGAATATTTTATTGTACTAGAAGGCAAGGAGGCACTAGGAAAAAATAAAAATGCAATAAAAGGATGATGTTTAATGGACACGAGAGCCAAATGAAAGAGCTCTCAATGGCCCAAAGTGGAAGAATTTAAGCAACAAAATAAATAATGTAGTGTTGAATTATAACTCAAGGGATAAAATAAACATCCATAAGCCCATACTGATATAAACAAATGATTGAATGAATGAAAAAAATAGGGGAGAAGAGACAAATCTGTGGTGCAGAAGAACTTCAAATGATGTATGTTAATATTCTACCTTCAAGATAAGGGAGTACATAACTCCCTACTCCTTAATTGTGGTCTGGACATAGTGACTTCCTTCAGAAAGGTATAGTATGGAAATATAAGAAAAGAATAGCTTTAATATGAAGAAACCTGAAAAACACTGCCTCATATCCAGGTCAATATCAACTTGATAAGTAATATTGATAGTATGTATTCTTGATAAGATGTGATAAAAATGACAATTTAGGGGCACACACACATCAAAAAAGAAAATGGAAATTTAGCAATGTGGTCTTCCTTGTCGAAACACATAACACCCATCTAATCATGAGAAAAACATGAGATAAATTCCAATTAAGAGGTATCCTACAAAGTAACTGACCAGTAAATACTTTTCAAAACTGTCAAGGTGATCAAAACCAAAGAAAGTCTAGTAAACTGTCACAGCCAAGGATAACTTAAGGAGATGTGATGAGTAAATGTAATATGGTGTTCTGAAAGGGATCCTAGAACAGAAAAAGAACATTAGGCAAAAGCTAAGGAAATCTGAGTCAAGTGTGGCCTTTAGTTAATGTGTCAATATAGATTCATTAACTATAACAAATATCCCATACAAATTTAAGATGTTAATTAGTGAAGCCAGGGTACAGGATATACAGGAGGTCTTTATGCTACCATTGCAAAGTTCTGTTAATCTAAAACTGTTCTAAAAAATAAAGATTATTTAAAAGCCTATTGGTTGTCCATTGGATCTTTTCACAGAAATCTATGGATTCAAGTCATTGTTTATTCTGAACTTTAGTTACATTAAAGATCATGTTTATAGTGCTGAGGCTACTTCTAATAATAAATATTTAAAATAACATCTTGTAGATAAAAAATAATTACAGCATGTCAAGAAAAAACTTGCTACATGTATCAAATTATAATAAGCATGGTCATAAAAACGCTTGGTGACTTGTCCAAACTTCTGAAACAGACAAAACCACACTTTTAGATAGACTTTATCCACAGAGAATTGCTTTCTTGTTTAATTCGTTATAAATATAAGTGATAAATTAATTCATTGCATATAATGTTCATATTGAATAGCATCTACCAGCTACTGTCAGCCATTTATTATTTGTAATGCCTCATATTAAAGTGCTGAGATGCTTGATTTTCTTTTTGAAGTGCCATAGGGTAGAACATTATAATGAAAACATTCTTCATTTTCCAAAATATATTTCTGATTTTACTTCTATTTTAAAATTGATTTATGAAAAGCAATTTAAATTGTCAATCACTGTCTTGGCATGGTTTAAGTGACAGATTTTGCTTAGACTGGTACAAACTAAACAGTTTTAGATTCAAATAAGGGTTTTCTCCTCCGACTTTTACAAATATTAAAAGTTTACAAGGGGAATTTATGTCATCACACAAAAGGACAGTATTCTTTCGATTACAAAAATATACACGCCTTAGCAAGACACATTATTTTCACTGGAGTGGAAATCACATTCCATCACTTTCTTAGAATAAAAGCAATTTGAGCCAATACTTTCCACTAAGAAAAGGAACCAAAAATGAGCCTTTAAAAAAAGTGTCTTCATAATTAAGCATGTAAACAGGCATACACAGTTAGTTAACAAGCTCTTTTTATGTGCCAGAAAGTAGACTATTTCAAACTAAATAATGAAAAACATGGAAAATATGAATATCTGCAGGGTATGCATATACACACGTGTATTGTTATAAAATAATAATACTTTTAATTATCTTTCTTTTCCTAGAGTATATACAGATTCAGATTTTTGAATTTTTTCTCTACACTTGCTATGTTATTATTTCTAAAATTAAAATTGTTATTATTTTTAAGTATGTTTTCTCTCAATTTAGGTATCAAAGAGGACCTATGAAAGGGCAGGTCCCTTTCAGCCTATCAACTCTATGTAGGGTACACTTGGTGGTTTAGTTTAGAACCATGGGACCAGCACCAATCTTTTTTTCCTGGAAACTATACTCTAGCCTTCTCATACTCTAGCCACACTTGAGAGACCTGATATATTCTTACAAACCTCCCCTACCCCTTACCTCCAGTTAAATTCATTGAGTCAAAGATGGCACTTGAAAAGTATGAAAAATAAGTTCTTCCCTTGGATTTCTTGTCTTGGGCTTAAGAAAATCTGTCTTTCCATTGGATGCACCTGCAATATATATGACACAGAAGTAATGTTTTCCGTGTTTTAGCAAATTATCTTCTACTGGCAGATAATAAGGAAACCAGAACATAGAGTGGAAATGGGAAACACAAGTACATACTCAAAATATTCAATCATCAAGTTCTGCTCGTTTCTAAGGCTTACCTACAACCTTCTCCTTAGCAGACACTCTTCTCATCCAGTTCCTCGTGAATCTTTCTTTTTTTTTTTCACCACTTCCGTGTACTCATCCCACAGCTTATTGCACTTTCCTGCTAATTGCCCATACAGGTACCTGCAACCTTCTTCAGAAGGTTGTCTTTGGCCTCTGGAGACTCCCAGATATTTGGACAGCTCTAAGAAAACTTTATTAAAACAGATGACCTTAATGCTTAAATGATATATAGATACAAATGCTCACTCTTTTGGAAATTTAAAAAACAAATTCAGGTATAATTTATACCCTAGAGCTTCCTGAAGGACTAGCCTGACTGTGGGGCCTCACCTGAAATCAGACTTTTGATGAGCTTTCTCCTTTCTTCACTTTCTAATTTATTTCTCCTGGAAGTGTTTTCTTTCATACATTATGTGCACCTGAATCCCTGGCTCAGGCTTTGCTTCTGGGAGAACAGAATTTAAAACACAGCCTTTCTGCCTGACTGATTAGTCTCAGTTTGTTCATGGAGTTTGAATAGATTCTGCTTTCTTTTAAATTAATTTGCCTTGGGTTTCTGTAACTTGCTTCTGAGGAAATTTTAAATATAGAAAAATCCCCCCAAAATATTATAAGTGGAGTCTAAAACAATCAAATGTGACAAATGTTGGGATTTCATTATTAAGCAAGAAATGAAATGATCTGCATCAACCGTCTATAGAAGACTGGAGCTAATGATCAAATACTAACATCCAAATTTGAGTAATTTCAAAGAGTTCTATAATATGTTTCATTTTAATATTGATAATAAACACCCTTTCTTGCTATTATGTCACTATATTTGGAAAGGCATTATAAAAGATTTCATTTCCAGTGGTAAACTATTAATCATAAAACATTTGCAATTCAGACTATGATGTAACATATTTCTCATCAAATAATATTTTATTTATACAAAGTCACCATTGGCTTGGGTGTTCAAATGTGGTTGTCCTCATCCATAAATTAGAAGGTTGAGTAGGTAAGTAGAGATAATGCATGATGTAAATATCTGGCACACAACATGAAATTAAAAAATGTTTTTCATTCATATTTTATAAATTATCCTCTGGTCATTAATCATAATTATAGTTTTTTATTAATAAACATATTGAAATTATCTCATATAATCTCTTTAATTTTTAAAAAAGAAAAAATTGTTTTTATACAAAAAATAACCTGAATTATGTAAGTTATATTATTTTCCAGTTTTATTTTCCCTCAGCCAATCATTACTAGAATACTTTCTTGTCAATGCTGGGTCAGTCACCTGAATTCACCAACATATGTGTTTGGTTTTTCCTTTAAGTTCAATCAATGGTTCTCAAATTTTATCATACATCAGAATCATTTGGAGGCCTGATTAAAATACATATTTCTAGGCCCTAACTTCAGAGTTTCCTCGTTCTTGCTCCTTCTCCTCATCCCCATTGCCCTCCTCTGCCTCCTCCTCTCCCAGCTTTTGTTCTACCATTTTTTCTCTAAGTAGCAGCAGTACCTCTCCATTATTTACTAAATAAATGAACATAGTTGTAGAAACGCTTATAGGAAAACCTTAATTTCTTGTCGTTATAATTACTGTAGAAACTATTGTTCATACTCTAGGTTTTCAAAAAGTGTTTGCTGAATGAGTGAGTAAACAAATTTCCTCACATCTTCGAAGTCACATATGTCCACATTTTTGCTTTCGACCACTTTGTTAGATCATAAAACATTGGTTCTATTTCTTCTTTTCTTCATTCTGTTGAAACCATTCCATCACTTTTGAAAAATTTTAAATGCAGTTAAGTTTTTCACAGACGCTTCTTACTAAATTTTTCTCATATTGCCTTTTCTTTAAATTCCTCAATATGTTCATAAATTTGAAAAGGTTATTTCAACTTTATTTTTATACTATATATTTAAGTTACAGTCATTAAATATTGTGAGGAGAGTCAGAGAAAATAATTATAAAGTTTTTTAAAATACCAAATCAGTTTTAACACTTTGGTATGTTTCCTTCTACTTTTGTTTTATTTTGTTTTTAGCAAGTGGATCTTTCAGTTTAACAGAACAGATTTTTTTTTAAAGTACAGCAATAGAAATTGAGGCTTCAGAAAATTGATACAAGTGGATGGTTTATGTATTTGTGACAACAGACTACTGCAATAACTAAATCTATATAGTCATTAGTTTTGCTAATTTTCTTTGCTCTGATTCAATTTGATAGCTATTGTTTGTCCTCCTTTTATTCCAGAGATTCCAGCAGGTAGTAGTCAACACACTTATGTCAAACACAATTTTAAAGGCCTATCTCCAGGGCTTTCACAGCTGTAGCACCAGATAGTACTGTAGTTTTCATAGCTATCCTTCCTCTTCCTCCAAATTTTCATAGCCTATTCAATCAATAGGTATTTTTTAACACATTCAAATCATTTAACAGCATCCTAGAAATAGAAATAGCTTGGAAATCATACATATATAGACAAGAGTTTGAATTTTAACTTTTCAGTTCATTAATTATGTGACCTGGCTCAAATTAATCAACCTCTCTGAAACTCTATCTGTAAAGTCAAATCATACTTCATCTCTCACTGTATAGACTATATTGCTGTATTAAAGAAGACATAGTCTGCAAAATATAGAGCATAATCTACCATATGCCAAGAATCATATACCATCTTTGTTACCTCAACCTGCACAATCATAAGTGACTTCCCTTTTTCTCTTTCTTCTAATTTCTGATTGTCACAGTTCCCATATATATGTCCATACATACAGTCTCATGAACGTCATTGGTTGCTATGACTCCTCCACTATGTTGATAGACCTCCCATAGAGTGCCTTGATGGCAAGTTTCCCTATCTTATTGTAGTAGATTTTTATTTTTCTTTGTAAGCTAACCTACAGAGATGATGCATTTGTTGTCTTTGTTAAAAAACAAAAACAACAACAAAACAAACACTTGGCAATAAAAAAGTATTTATTAGTAAAAAGCCCATTTTAGAAATTGCAATAAACTGTATCCTATTTGCAGTATGAAATAGAAATGTCAAATTATGCAGTTTTATCCTAATTATTGAAAATAGAAAATATTTTTTCTCAGTCTTAATGACAAAATAAACCAAAGGGAATAATAATCATAATAGCCTGGTGACATGGTATGGGTCTGTGTTCCCACCCAAATCTCATCTTGAGTTACCACGCATTGTGGCAGGAACCTAGTGAGAGGTGTTAAAATCATGGGGGTAGGTCTTTCCCATGCTGTTCTCATAATGGTAAATAAGCCCCATGAGATCTCACGGTTTTAAAAAGGCAAGTTTTCCTGCACAAGCTCTCTCTTTGCCTGCTGCCTTCCACGTAAGATGTGACTTGCTCCTCCTTGCCCTCTGCCATGACTGTGAGGCTTCCCATGCCACGTGAAACTGTAAGTCTGATTAAACCTGTTTCTTTTGTCAATTCCCCACTCTCAGTTATGTCTTTATCAGCAGTATGAAAACAAACTAATACTGTAAATCGGTACCAGTACAGTGAAGCATTGCTGAAAAGGTGAGCAAAGGTGACTCTTGTTATGCTTTTGCAAAGGGATTGGCAGCATTTTTCTCCGGCCCTAGAGATTTGTGGAATTTTAAACTTGAGAGAGATGACTTAGGGTATCTAGCAGAAAAAAATTTTAAGCAGCAAAGCATTCAAGAGGTGACTGGGGTGCTGCTGAAAGCATTCAGTTTTATAAGGGAAGCAGAGCATAAAGTTTGGAAAATTTGCAGCCTGACAATGCGATAGAAAAGAAATCACATTTTTCTGAGGAGAAATTCAAGCCAGCTGCAGAAATTTGCATAAATAACAAGGAGCTGAATGTTAGTCCCCAAGAAAATGGAGAAATGTCTCCAGGGCATGTCAGAGGTTTTCACAGCAGCCCTGCCCATCACAGGCCTGGAGGCTTAGGAAGAAAAAGTGCTTTTATGGGCCAAGGCCAGGGTCCCCATGCTGTGTGTGCAGCCTAGGGATTTGGTTCCCTGCATCCCTGCCACTCCAGCCATGGCTGAATGGGGCCAATGTAGAGCTTGGGCTGTGGCTTCAGAGGGTGCAACACTCAAGCCTTTGCAGCCTTCACATGATGTTGACCTTGCAAGTGCACAGAAGTCAAGAATTGAGGATTGGGAACCTCCACCTAGATTTCAGAAGATGTATGGAAATGCCTGGATGGGCAGGCAGAAGTTTGCTGCAGGGGAAGGGCTTTCATGAAGAACCTCTGCTAGAGAAGTGTAGAAGGGAAATGTGGGGTTGGAGGCCCTACACAGAGTCCCTACTGGGGCACTGCCTAGTGGAGCTGTGAGAAGAGGGCCACCCTCCTCCAAACCCCAGAATGTTAGATCCACCAACGGCTTGCACCATACTCCTGGAAAAGCCACACACACTCAACGTCAGCCTGTGAAAGCAGCTGGGAGGAAGGTTGTCTCCTGAAAAGCCCCAGGGGAAGAGCTGCCCAAGAACATGGAAACCCACCTCTTGCATAACTTGGATGGGAGACATGGAGTCTAAGGAGATCATTTTGGAGCTTAAAGATTTGGCTGCCCTGCTGGATTTCGGACTTGCATGGGGCCTGTAGCCCCTTTGTTTTGGCCAATTTCTCCCATTTAGAATAGCTGTATTTACCCTATACCTGTACTGCCATTGTATCTAGGAAGTAACTAACTTGCTTTTGATTTTATAGGCTCATAGGCTGAAGACACTTGCCTTTTCTCAGATGAGACATTGGACTGTGGACTTTTAAGTTAATGCTGAAATGAGTTAAGACTTGCAGGACCATTGGGAAGACAAAATTCGTTTTGAAATATGAGGATCTGAGACTTGGGAAGGGCCGGGGGTGGAATAATATGGTTTGACTCTGTGTCCCCACTCAAATATTATCTTGAATTCCCATGTGTTGCATGAGGAACGTTTTCATAGGGCTGTAATGCCATCATGGGATATGCACCCTCATGACCTCATTTCAAAGCCCTACTGAAGGCCCATCTTCAAGTATCATGACATTGTGAAGTAGGGCTTCAACATAGGAATTTGGGAGAAGACATAAACATTCAATTTATAATTCAGGGTTAATATACAAAAAACAATCACTTTCCTTTATACCAGCAATGAAAAAATGAAATTTGAAATAAAAGACACATTACCATTGAAATTAGTACTCCCCTGAAATGAAATACTGATATAGTATGGCTCTGTGTCCCTACCTGAATCTCACGTTGAGATGTAATCCCCAGTGTTGGAGAGGGCCTTGGCGGGAGGTAACTGAATCATGGGGGCAGAATTCCCCCTTGCTTCTCTCATGATAGTGAGTAAGTTCTCACAAGACCTGGTTGTCTGAAAGTGTGTAGCACTTCCCCCTTCACCCTCCCTCTCTCCTGCTTCGCCATGTGAAGATGTGCCTGGTTCCTCTTCACCTTCTGCCATGATTGTAAGTTTCCTGAGGCCTCCCTAGCCATGCTTCCACAGCCTGTGGAACTGTGAACCAATTAAAACTCTTTTGTTTATAAATTACCCAGTCTCAGGTAGTTCTTTACAGCAATGCAAGAATAGACTAATATAGAAAATTTGTACCAAGAGTTGGGTATTGCTATAAAGATACCTGAAAATGTGGAAGCACTTTTAGAACTGGGTAATGGGAAGAGTTTGGCACAGTTTGGAGAGCTCAGAATAAGACAGGAAGATGAGAGAATGTTTGAAACTTCCTAGAGACTTGATAAATTGTGACCAAAATGCTGATAGTGATAGGGACAATGAAGTCCAGAATAATTTGGTCTCAGATGGAGATGAGAAGCTTATTAGGACCTTGAGTAAAGGTCACTCTTGCTATGCTTTAGCAAAGAGGCTGGCAGCATTGTGCTTGTGCTCTAGGGATCTGTCAGAAATTGGAACTTGAAAGAGATGATTTAGAGTATCTTGAAAAAGAGATTTCTAAGCAGCAAAGCATTCAATATTTGACCTGGCTACTTCTAACAGGGTAAGGCCATATGTGTGAGAAAATAGATTATCTGAAATTGGAACTTATATTTAAAGGGAAGCAGAGTCTAAAAAGTTTGAAAAACCTGTGGCCTGACCATGTGGTCAGAAAGAAAAATGGAAAAAAAAAAAAAAAAAAAAAAAACTTCTGGGGAGGAATTTAAGCTGGTTGCAGAAATTCATATAAGTAAAGAGGAGCTGAATATTAATATCCAAACAATGTGGAAAATTCCTCAAAGGCAGACATTCACTGCAGAACCTCTCATCACAGGCCCAGATGCCTGGGAGGGAAGAACGGTTTTGTGGACTGGGCTGAGGGCCCTTTTCCCCTGCATAACATCAGGATGCTGGTTACTGCATTCCAAGCACACCAGCCATGGCTAAAAGGGCCCCAGATATGTCTCAGGCTACTGCTTCAGAGGATGTAAGCCACAGGAAGCCTGGGTGGCTTCCAAGTATAAGCCTGAGGGTGTGCGGAGGATAAGAGTTGAGGCTTGGGATCCTCCACCTAGCTTTCAGAGGATGTATGAAAATTCCTCAATGTCCATGCAGAAGTTTGCTGCAGGGGTGGAGCCCTCATGAAGAACCTCTACTAGGGCAGTGCAGAAGGAAAATGGGGGGCTGGAGACTTCACACAGTCTCCACTGGGGCACTGCTTAGGGGAGCCGTGAAAAGAGGCCCATTGTCCTCCAGACACCAGAATGGGATATCAACTGATAGCTTGCACTGTGCACCTGGAAAAGCCCTAGTCACCCAATGCCAGCCCATAAAAGTAACCAAGGGGGCTGTACCCTGCAGAGCCAGAGGCAGAGTTGCCCAAGGCCTTGGGAAACATCCCTTTGCACCAGTGTGCCCTGGATATGAGTCATGGAGTCAAAGGAGATTATTCTGGAGCTTCAAGATTTAATTACCACCCTGCTGGGTTTCAGAATTGCCATGGGGCCTATAGCCCCTTTGTTTTGGCTGATTTCTTCCTCTTGGAATGGGAGCATTTGACAAATGTTTGTACCCCTATTGTATCTTGCAAGTAACGAATTTGTTTCTTATTTTGCAGGCTTATCGGAGAAAAGACTTGTTTTGTCTCAGATGTGATTTTCGACTTGGACTTTTGAGTTAATGCTGGAATGAGTTAAGACTCTGGGATACTGTTGAGAAGGCATGATTTTGTTTTGATATTTGAGAAAGACATGAGATTTGGGAGGGCCAGGACCAGAATGATATGGTTCGGCTCTGTATTCTGACCCAAATCCCATGTTGAATTGTAATTCTCAATGTGGGTAGAAGAGCCTGGTGGGAGATGACTGAATCATGGGAACGGACTTCCCCATTGCTGTTTTCATGATAGTGAGTTCTCATGAAATCTGGTTGTTTAAAAGTGCATAGCACTCCCCCCTTCACTCCCTCTCTCTCTACTGCTCTGCTAAGCAAAGATATGACTCTTCCTCTACCTTCTGCCATGATTTAAGTTTCCGGAGGCCTCCTCAGCCATGCTTTCTATACAGCCCGCAGAACTGTGAGCCAATTAAAGCTCTTTTCTTTATAAATTACCCAGTCTCAGGTAGTTATTTATAGCAATGCAAGATCAGACTAATACAAATACTTAGGTATAAATCTGACAAAATAAGTAAAAACATATGAGGAAAACTATAAACCTCTGATAAAAAGATATCAAACAAATAAATAAATGGAGATACTTCATCTTCATAAATAAATATATTCATTATTGTCAATACATGAGTCCCTAAAAACTTGATCTATAGATTTAATATAATGTCAATCAAAATTCCAGCAAGTTATTATGCATATATTTAAAAACTTATTCTAAAGATTATATAATATGAAAAGGCAGCAGACTCAGAATAGCCTGCTCAATACTGAAGGAAATGAACAGAGTTGGAGGACTGACACCACCATATTTACAGATTTATTATAAATCTACAATCCTCAAGACAGTGTGGTAGTTCTAAAATGATAGACAAATAAATAGAATAGAATAGAAAATCCATAAATAGTCCCACATAAATATAGTCAATTGATCTTCTATAATGAAGCAAAAGCAAGAAAATAGAGCAAAGATAAACTTTTCAGTGCATGATGCTAGAATAACTGAAACTCCAATACAAATTTATATATTTTTATTTCATATGTACTTATATATATGAAAAGTAAATTAACATCTATACACACACCTTTACAGATCTTACACCCTTCATGAAAGTTGACTCAAACTGAATCAGACATAAATATAAAACACAAAGCTATAAATCTCCTAGAAGATAATTTGAGAGAAAACCTAGAGGACATTTTGTATTACAATGACTATTTAGTATAGCACCAAAGACATAATAACTGATTAGGTATACGTCATTTAAATTAAAAACATCTGCTCTGCAAAAGGCAATGTCAAGAGGATAAAAAAAGTCACAGGCTGGGCAAAAGTATTTGTAAAAGACACACCTGATAATACACTGTTACCCAAAATATAACAAAACCGCTTAAAACTCAACAAGAAAATGAACAACATAATTAAAAAACGAACAAAGGCACTAACGGATACCTCACCAAGGAAGATGTCAACGGCAGGTAAGCAAGTGAAAAGATGTTCAACAATAGGTATCATTAGACAAATGCAAATTAAGATAATCATAAAATACCACTCTGTATGTATTAGAATAGTCCAAATCTAGAACTCTGACAACATCAAATGCTGGTGAGGATGTGGAACAAGGGGAACTATCATTCGTTGTGGGAGTGCAAATTGGTATAGTCATTTAGGGAGACTGGCCATTTCTTACAAACATGCACTCATTATATGATGCCACAATCATGATCCTTTGTATTTACCCAAATGACTTGAAAACTCATTTCCACACAAAAACCTCCATCTGGCAGTTTATAGCAACTTTTTTCATTAATGCCAAAACTTGGAAGCAACCAATATGACCCTCAGTAGGTGAAGAGATAAATAACCTGGTACATCCAGATCATGAAATATTATTCAGCAGTAAAAAGAAATGAGTTACCAAGTCATGAAAATACATGAAGGAAACTTAGGTGCATATTACTAAGTGAAAAAGCCAATCTAAGAAAGCTACACACTGTACAACTGTAACTACATGACATTTTGGAAAAGGCAAGACTATGGGACACTAAATGGATCAGTGGCTGCCAGGTACCAGTGGGAGGGAGAAATTAACAGGTAGAGAATTTTTGGAGCAGTGAAATTACTCTGGAGGTACTAAAATAGCAGACACACATCATTTTATATTTGTCCATACCCATAGAATATACAGCACCAAGAGTGAACCCAAATGTAAAATATGGAAGGGTAATAGTGACATGACAATGTAGGTTCATTGATTTGTAACTAATGTAGTGGCTTATGTTAACAGTGGAGGAAGCTGGCTGTGTTGGGGATGGGGTGTATAAGGCATCTCTAAGTACTTCCCACTCAAGTTTGCTGTGAATCTAAAACTGTTTTTTAAAAATGGTTTATTGATGGCTGGGCACGGTGGCTCACGCCTGTAATCCCAGCACTTTGGGAGGCAGAGGCAGGCGGATCACGAGTTCAGGAGATCGAGACCATCCTGGCTAACATGGTGAAACCCCGTCTCTACTAAAAATACAAAAAATTAGCCAGGAGTGGCGGGCGCTTGTAGTCCCAGCTACTTGGGAGGCTGAGGCAGGAGAATGGCGTGAACCGGCGAGGCAGAGCTTGCAGTGAGCTGAGATCACGCCACTGCACTCCAGCCTGGGCGACAGAGCAAGACGCTGTCTCAAAAAAAAAAAAAAAAAAAAAAGTAAAAAAAGTAAAAGTAAAGCATAAAATGCAGACAAGAACATTTATCCAAAGAGAGTAATAATCATACACTAACAATTTTATGACAATTCTTACATAAATAGAGTGATATTTCATGTTCAGGAACAGAAAGATTTAATGTTAAGATGTCAGTAACACTCAAAATTATCTACAGATTCAATGCAACCTCTACCAAGATTACAATAACCTTTTTTTTTTCTTTTTTTTTTTTTTTTTTGCAGAAAGTAAAAGCAAGGCCTAATATTCATATTAAATATTCAGGGACCCCAAATAGCAAAAATAATCTTGAAAAATAAAACAAATTTGGAGGACTCACTTTTCCAGATTTCAAAAACTGATACAAAGCTATAATAATCTAAGCAGTATACTACCGCATAAGGATATTCATACAGAAAAATGGAATGCAATTGAGAATCAAGAAATAGACCTATACATTTATGGTAAATTGATTTTTGGCAATGGTGTCAAGGACATTAAATAGGGGTAAATAATAGCCCTTCAATAAATGCTGCTTGGAAAACTTGATCCAAGTTGTCCACATGCAAAAGAATAAATTTGGATCTCTAACTTACCCCATATACAAAAATTCACTAAAAATGAATTAAAATTTCAGAGACAAACCTATAAAACTCTTAGAAGGAAACATAGGAGTAAATTGATATGACCTTGGGTGTGGCAATATATTCTTAAATATGACACCAAACATTAAAGGCAACTAAAGAAAATTAGACAAATTGAAGATCAAAATTAAAAAAAAAAACTTTCGTAAACACTATTGGAGGACACTATCATGAAAGAGAAAATAACAACCCATAAGATGGTAGACAGTGTATGCATATTTTATGTCTGCTCAGGGTCTGGTATCCAGAATATATAAAAAAACTCTTACGAATCAACAACAGAGAGGGATAACCCAATTAAGAACTAGGCAAATGATGTGAACAGACATTTATCAAAAGGAGATACATTATACAAATGACCAAAAAGCATATGAAAATATGCTCAAAGCCATTAGTCAGCAGGAAAATGCAAATTAATAATACATTACTACACCACTTTGCAGTCATTAGGATGGCTAAATTTTTTTAAATTGGAAAATATCAAATATTGGCGAGGACATGTGGAAATTGGGACATTCATATCTTGCTGGTAGGAAAGTAAAATAATGGTGTGGCCACTTTAAAAAACAGTTTGGTGGCTTTTTTTGTTTTCTTTCTTTTTTTTTAGAGTCTCACTCCTGTCATCCAGGCTGGAGTGCAGTGGCACAAAAATAGCCCGCTGCAGCCTTGACTTCCTAGGCTCAGTTAATCCTCCTACCTAGCCTCTGGAGTAGCTGGAACTACAGGCACATGCCACCACACGTGGTCAATTTTTATATTATAGTTTTAGTAGAGAGGATATTGCATTATGTTGCGCAGGCTGGTCTTGCACCCCCGGGCTCATGCAATTTGCCCTCCTCGGTATCCCAAAATGCTGGGGTTACAGGTGTGAGCCACCAGGCCTGAACCTGGTGGTTTCTTAATAAGTTAAACATAGAATTACCACATAATTTCAAAATTTCTCTTCTAGGAATATGTCCAATAGAACTGAAAGCAGGCATTTAAAACAAACATTAGTACATGGAGATTTATAAGAACACTAGTAACAATAGTGAAAAAGTAGAAACAACTCAAATGTCCATGAAAAGATGAATAAACATATTTAATATGACTATAAAGTGGAATTTTTTTTTCAACTTTTATTTTAGATTCAGAATGTATGTCAGATTTGTTATTTGAGTATATTGCATGACACTGAGGTTTGAGGTAAGGTATGAATGATCCCCTCACCAGGTACTGAGTACAGTATCCAGTGGTTGGTTTTTCAACACTTGCCCTTTCCTTCCTTCCTCTATCAGTCTCTAGTTTCAATTGCTGCCATCTTTGGTCCATGAGTACTCAATGTTTAACTTCTATTTATGGGTGAGAGTATGTGGCATTTGTTTTTCTGTTCCTGTGTTAATTCACATAGTACGATGGTCTCCACCTGCACCATGTTGCTGCAAAGGACATGATTTCATTCTTTTTTATGGTGATGCCGTATTCAATGGTGTATATGTACAACATTTTCTTGATCTAGTCCACCAGTGATGGGCACCTAGGTTGATTCCATGTCTTTGCTATTGTGGATAGTTCTGTGCCAAACATGTGAGTGCATGTGTCTTTTTGGTCGGGTAGAACAATTTATTTAGTATTGGATGTATATCCAGTAATGGGATTGCTGGGTTGAATGATATTCCTAAGTTCTTTGAGAAATCTCCAAACTGCTTTCCACCAACAGTATTATAAGTCTTCCCTTTTCTCTACAGCCTCACCAACATTTATTATTTTTAAATTTTTTCGTGGTTGCCATTCTGACTGGTATGAGATAGTATTTCAATGTGGTTTTGATTTGCGTTTCTCTGATTAGTGATGTGAGGGAATTTTTTCTGCTTTTTGGCTGTTTGTATGTCTTCTTTGAGAAATGTCCAAGTTTTTTTGCCTATTTTTAACGGTGCTCCTTATTTCTTCTTGTTCAGTAGTTAAATTCCTAATAGATTCTGGATATTAGACCTTTTTTGGATGTGTAGTTTGTAAACATTTTCTCCCATTCTGTATGTTGTCTGTGTACTCTGTTGATATTTAATTTTGTTGTGCAGATACTTTTTAATTAGGTCCCACTTGTCAATTTTTGTTTTTGTTGCAGTGCTTTGAGGACTTTTTCATAAATTATTTCCCAAGGCTGATAGCCATAATGGTGTTTCCTAGGTTTTCTTCTAGGATTCTTACAGCTCAAGGTCTTACATTTCAATCTTTAATCCATCTTAATTTTTGTATATGGTGAAATGCAGGTTTCCAGTTGTATTCTTCTACATACGGCTATACAGCTATCAGAGCATTTATTGAATAGCGAGTTCTTTCTACGTTACTTATTTTTGTCAACATTGTTGAAGATCAGGTGGCTGTATGTGTGCAGACTTATTTCTGGGTTCTCTATTCTATTCCACTGGTCTATGTGTCTGTTTTTGGACCATTGCCATGCTGTTTTTGTTACTGTAGCCTTATAGTATAGTTTGAAGTTGGGTAATGTGATGCCTCTGGCTTTGTTCTTATTGCTTAGGTTTGGTTTGTCTATTTCAGCACTTTTTTGATTCCAAATGAATTTTATAGTTTTTTAATTAGTTCTGTAAAAAATGATGTTGGAACTTTGAAAGCAATAGCAATGACTCTGTACTTTGGGCAGTATGGTGATTTTGGCTTTAGGCAGTATGGCCATTTTAAAGATACTGATTCTTCCAATCCATAGGCACAGAATATTTTTCCACTTTTCTGTGTCATCTCTGATTTCTTTCATCAGTGTTTTGTAGTGCTCCTTGTAGATATCTTTTACCTCTTTGATTAGTTGTATTCCTAGGTCTTTGTTTTGTGGCTACTGTACACGGGATTGCATTCTTTATTTGGCTCTCAGCTTGAATGTTATTGGCATATAGAAATGCTACTGATTTTTGTATATTGATTTTGTATCTTGAAACTTTACTGAAGTTGTTATCCAGGAGCCTTTTTAGTGGAGTCTGCAAGGTTTTTGAAGTATATAATAATACTGTCTGCAAAGAGAGATAGTTTGACTTCTTCTTTTCCCATTTGGATGCCTTTTATTTCTTTCTTTTGCCTTATTGCTCTGGCTAGCACTTCCAGTAATATGTTGCATAGAAGTGGTGAGAGCAGTATCCTTGTCTTGTTCTAGTTCTCAAAGGGAATGATTCCAGTTTCACCCCCTTCAGTATAATATTCACTTTGGATTTTTCATAGACGGCTTTTATTCATTTGAGTTATGCTCCTTCAATGTCTGGTTTCTTAAGGATTTTTATCACGAAGCGATTATGATTCTTATTGAAAAAATTTTCTGCATGTATTAAGATGATCATATAATTTTGTCTTTAATAATCTTTATGTGATGAATCACATTTATTGATTTTCATGTGTTGAACCAACCTTACATCCCAGGAATGAGGCCTACTTGATTGGGGTGAACTGAGGTTTTGGTCAATAATTTTCTTGCATTTGTGTACATTAGAGGCATTGGCCTGTAATTTTTTTCATTTGTTTTGTTGTGTCTGTGCTGGGTTTTGGTATCAGGGTGTTGCTTGGTATACTTTCAGCAGAATTTTTACCAGCTCCTCCTCATATGGCTGGTAGAATTTGTCTGTGAATCCATTTGGGTCCTCAGACTGGCTTCCTTAGCTCCTCAGCTTGCAGATGGCCTATTTTGGGACCTTGTGACTGTGTGAATTAATACTACTTAATAAAATCCCATTTATATACATATATATATTTGGGAGTTTTATATATATATACACATATATATGGGATATATATATACACACATATATATGGGAGATATATATGTGTATAGATACACACATATATATATATATCTCCTATTAGTTCTGTCCCTCTAGAGAACCCTAATACACTGTATATATACTTTTTAATATTTTTTGGAAAGTAACCCATATAATGAATTTGGCAGGTTACCTCTAATATTGCTAGACAGAGAGTAGTAAAAGAGTATAAGCTCAAGGATTCAAATTCCCAGCTAAATTATCACATAAATGATCTGCAAGCCTCTAAGTGTGCCCTGAAAGAGATCTTAACCTGCTATCACCACAGGGCTAAACTTGCTGAAAAATTACATATAGAATATGATCCTGTGACTGGCTAAATGCCACACAAGTTAAAACTTTCAGCCTTAAAAGTTGTCTACCCATTAATATAACAGGTAATGAATAGAGACATGTGAGAACACCACGATGAAGCTGGGGACATTGAGCCACTAAATTTCATGTCTAATTTGAGTCTCCTTTGTCAGGAGATGAAAGAAGCCTCCGCACTCCCAATGAAAGCAGCCTTCTCCCCCTCCCATGGGTTGTGGCCTCTCTAACCCTAAGGGGATTAACCCTGCATTGCCTAAAGTAAGACACTCCCTTGAGGCAGTTTTCATGTAAGACAACGGCGATTGTCCTCGTCACCCATCTCCACTACCACTCTTTTTTTTCTAGACCTATAATTAGACTCCAGTCCCAGCAGGGCACTTAAAGTAAGGTAGAAAGTATGACCTGTGAGGAAGTACAATGCATTGAAAAATAATAGCTTGAGTTTTCTAATTTATACAGGAGGGAATCTAGGGAATATGCACAGGAATTCATTTGGAGGGTTTGAGATAATGGTAGAAGAAACATAAAGTTGGATTAGGCCAAATTTATTGATGTAAAGTCCATAAACAAGTATTCTGCATTTAATCTTGCACATTGGAGAATTAGGAAGGACTCTGAGTTTGTTTGGTTGATTGTCTAAAATATCGATCAAAAGCTGGCCCACAGTAAGTGAATTAGATATGTCAGAACTTCTTTGATTTTATGTAAAGGAAGGATTCGAAGTTTAGGGAAATTGGTATGTTACAGTAGATTTGTCACTTAAGCCCTACTAACCCACACTGCATGGGGTGAGAAGACATATCTTCTATCACTGCTCTAAGAAATAAATTTGTGAGGGAAGCCACAGCATCCTTGAAGAGCATATGATTACTCTTCCCTTGGAACTCCAGTCATTGAATTGGGAAACTTAAATGCAAAGAGAGTAAGTAATTCCCGGGTGGTAGGCACCAAGTGGCAGCACTTGACTAACAAAGCAAAGGTGGGCATAGGTACCATCATAAGAGAGAGCAGTCAAATTGTCTGACTCATTAAGTCCCATGCCACTGTGTAGTTGACCATGGTATTCCTAGAAGTGGAATATATAAGGAACCTACCAAATTTTTACTGAGCTATAAAAACAGAAAAGTTTCAGATCAAGTAAACAAAAGTCTAACCTGAGTTATAAAAAGACAGAGAGTCACTGCCACTTCATCAAGTACTATAATTGAGCTAGTTTACACACCAAGACCCTCTTGAATGAAGGTGAGGCCAGGTCCCCTAATGGAAGGACCATGATTCACTAACAAAAACATACTGTTAATCTTGCTGTCTGCATATCCCAAAGGGGCACACTCACTTTTACCAGGGTAACTGTGCAATGGGAAATAATAAAAAGGACTTTTGGATACTACTAGACACTGGCTCTGAATTGACAATAATTCCAGGGGATCCAAAACATCATGTGGTCCACCAGTCAGAGTAAAGGCTTATGAAGATCAAATGATCAAAAAATCTCAGCTCAGTTACATCTCACAGTGGGACCAGGGGCCTCCAAATCCAACCTGTCATTATTTCCAAAGTTCTGGAATGCATATTTAGAATAAATTTACCCAACAGCTGGCAGAATCTGCCCATTAGTTTCTTGACCTGTGAGGTGAGGGCTATTATGATGGCAAAGGCCAAGTGGAAGTCAATAGCACTATCTCTAACTAGAAAAATAGAAAACTGAAAGCAATAGTACATTCCTGGAGACATTTAAAATTAGTACTACCATAAAGACACAAAGGCTGCTGGGGCGGTGATTCCCACCACATCTCCAATCACTCACCTATTTAGCCTGTGAAGAAAACAGATGTGCCTTGGAGAATGACAATGGATTATTGTCAGCTTAACCAGATGGTGTCTCCAATTGCAGCTGTACTGTGATATAAAATTTCATTGCTTGAACAAATGAACACATCTCCTAGGCAAATGCCTTTTTCTCTATTCCAGACAACAAGGCTGACCAGAAGTAGTATTTTTTCAGATGGCAAGTCAGTGATACGCCTCCACCGTTTATTTGGTCTGAATGTACATGATGCTTCCAATATTCACGTTGAAACTTAATCCCTGGTGTAACACTATTAAGAGATGGTGGCTTTAGGGGGCAATAAGGACATGAAGGCTCCCTTCTTGAGGATGGGATTAGTGTCCTACAAAAGTGATTGAGAAAGTAAATTCAGTCCCTTTTGTCCTTTTATCCCCTTTGCCTTGTGAATACATAGCATTCAAAGTGTCATCTTGAAAGCCTGCCAGCTCCCTGATCTTGGGAGTTCCAGCCTCCAGTAGTGTGAGAAAATATATTTATGTTCTTCAAAACTTACCCAGTCTGAGGTATTTTGTTATAGCAGCACAAGCAAAACAAACTGAGACAGAAATTGCTACCAAAAGTGAGGTGTTGCTATAAAAATTACTTAAAAATGCGGAAGTAACTCTGGAACTGGGTAATAAGTAAAGCGTGGAAGAGTTTAGAGGTACATGCTAGGAAAAAAAACGATTGCTATGAACAGAGCATTAAGGGCAATTCTGGTGAGGGCTCAGAAGAGGAGAGCTGTATAAAGTGCCTACATATTTTTACAGATTATCTAAGTGGTTGTGATCAGAATACTAGTAGAAATATGGACAATAAAGTCTACTCTAATGAGTTCTTAGATTGAAATAAGAAATATCTTACTGGAAACTTGAAGAAAGGTTGTTCTTTTTACAAAGTGGAAAGGAATTTGTGTGAATTGTTTCTGTGTCCTGGTACTTTGTGGAAGACAGAATTTAAGGGTGATGGACTAGGTTACATGGAAGAAGAAATTTCTAAGCAAAGGATTCATGGTGCTCTGTGGTTTCCCTTCGCTGCGTATATAGCACAATGCTAAAAAAAAAAAAAAAAGATAATTGAATTAAAAATGGAATTTGTAACCAAAAGAAGCAGAACTTAAAGAGTTAGACCTAGTGAGCAGAAAGCAGCAACTATACTAGACGTAAGTAGGTAACTATACTGGACATGTAATTGGTAAGCCAATGACATGTCAGATGGTGGAAAATAAATCTAACACAAATTCAAGGTCTTCCACTGCAGTAAAATTTCTAAGTGTTCAGTGGTGTGGTACAAGCCAAGATATTCCTTCTAAGATGAAGGATAAGTTTTTGCATCTGGCTTCTCCTACAAACAAAACAAAACAAAAACAAAAAACAAGAACAACAAAGGACAAGAAGCACAATACCTAATCTGCCTCTTTGAATTTAGAGGAAACATGTTTCTTATTTAAATGTGTTACTCTAATCCATTTACTGAAGGACTTGAAAACCTGCTAGTGTTGTGTAGGACCTAGTATAAGAGAAGGCACTGCAACAGGTTTTTAAACACAATAGCAAGAAAACAAATAATATAATTAAGGGCAGAGGACTTTAAAAACATTTCTCAAAGACGTACAAATTCACGAAAGGCATAGAAAAATAGGCTTAACATCAATAATCATCAGAGAAAAGCAAATCAAAGCCACTAGGATCTACTATCTCATACCTGTCAAGGCAGCTATTAAAAAAAACTCACAAATGATTACAAGGGTTGATGAGGATGTGGAGAAAAGGAAACACTTGTATACTATTGATAGAAGTGTAAATTAGTATAGTCATTAGGAAAAACAGTATGGAGGTTCCTCAAAATATTCAAAATGGAACTACCATATTATTTAGCAATTCCACTTCAGAAAATATACACAAAAAGTAAAATCAGTATGTTAAAGGAACATTAGTACCCCCGTGTTCATTGCAGAACTATTTACAATCACCAAGATGTGGAATAAATCTAAATTTCCCTCAATGAATGAATTGATAAAGAAAATGTGTGTGAGAGAGACACACAAAAGTAAATACTATTCATCCATTAAAAAATGAAAGCCTGTCATTTGAAGCAACATAGATAAATATCAAGGACTTTACCGCCACTTCTGGGGAAAAGATTAGCATGCTTTGGGTTGTATGCAGGATAGTTGTAGCATTTTTGGTGGAATTATGAACTTGTTATTGCTTCATTGGGGATTATATATCATTTAAGGATGTGGATATGAAGTTGACAAGGGGTAAAGTTGTAATGGTTAATTTTATGTGTCAACTTAAATGGGCCATGTGGAGCCTCCATAAACATTATTCTCAGTGGCTTTGTGATCCTTTTTCTGGATGAGATTAACACTTTTACTGGTAGTCTGAGTAAAGCAGATTGCCTTCTTTAAGGCGGCTGGGCCACATCCAATCTGTTGGAGGCCCGAATAGAAAAAATATATAAAAAAAAGTGGAGTAAAGATATATTTACTCTCTCTGTCTGACAGTCATCCAGCTGGGACATCAATCTTCTCTTATCTTTGCACTTGGATTCAGACTGGAGTTTACACTATAGGCTCTCCTGGTTCTTAGTTCATCGGGCTATGCTTGAAACCTACGTCATCAGTTTTCCTGCTTCTCAGGCCTTTGGATTGAGACAGGAAGTATACGTTTGCTCTCCTAGGTCTTCAGCTTGCTGATTGCAGGTCATAGGACTTCTCAGCATTCATAACCATGCAAGCCAATTCCTTCCTGTATATACATGCAAACAAACACACACACAAACACACATACCTATATATGTGTGAATTCTAGAGAACTGAAACTAATACACACACACACACAGAAACACAGACATTCAACCACACATTTCAAAAGATGTTGAAAACCCACTTGACAAAATTAAACGCATCTCTTGATAATAAAAAAACTTTGGGCAAACTTTGAGCAAAGGAACTTTCTTTAATGCAATTAAGTATGTCTATTAAAAACCTTCAGTTAACATTACATTTTGTGTGAAATACTCAACATAACATCATTTGACCAGAAATAAGACAAGCATATCTTTTCTCACAACTTTATTCAAGATGGTACATCGAATTCAGTGGAATAAAAAGAAATAAACATCAACTTATAGAGAGATCTGGAAAATGAAAATAAAACTGTTCATTCAAAAACAACATGGTTGTTTATTCAGAAAATTCTAATTACTCTAAAAATAACTACTAAAACTAAACAGCAAATTTAGCAAGGTCACAGAATCAGAATAGAGTCTTTATACAGAAATTTAATGTATTTCTCCATATTTAGATCAAATAACTAGAAAATGAAAAACAAAATTCATTTTAAATAGTAACAATAAAATATAATACCAAGGAGTACATGCACCAACAGTTATTCAAGATCTATATATCAAAGACTTAAATAAATGGAGAATTATGTCATAGATTAGTGGAGAAATATGCATAGATTGCTAAGAGCTAATTTTCTACAAATTAATACACAAACGTAATGCTATCCCAATCACAATCTGAATTGTTATTTTGATAAAAATTGACATCTGTTTGTAAAACTTAAATATATTTGCAAATGGCTCAAAATAAAAATTTTGAAAGAGAACGAGTATGGAAGACAACTCTACATGATTTCATGACTAAACAAGAGTGTTAGTAATAAAGAGAATGTAGTTCATGCATTAACAGGAATAATACAATTAGTGGAACAGAAAAGAGATAAGAAATGTAACACTAATGAAAGGACACTTAATAGGTCAAGAAAAGGCTTTTCAGCAAAATATACTGAATATTAGTACAGAGAAATATGTATCTCAGTCCCCAATACATACCAATTACAAAAACTTGTAAAGATATGCATTCTTTAGTGTAAAGACAATGTTTTCACATCTTTGAAGTAGGAAAACTTAGACACTCACTTAAAACCCCAAAGATAAAAAATTTAAAAATTGATATATTTCCTTAAAATAACAATTTTCATCAAAATGTATCATTTAGAAATTTAGAAAATAAAATCCATAGATTGGGAGAAAAGATTTGTTATTTATGTTTTTTTGTTTTGAGATGGAGTCTCACCATGTCACCCAGGCTGGAGTACAGTAGCATGATCTCAGCTCACTGCAACCACTGCCTCCTGGGTTCAAGCAATACCTCTGCCTCAGCCTCCCAAGTAGTTAAGATTACAGGCATGCACGACTGCACCCAGCTAATTTTTTGTATTTTTAGTAGAGACGGGGTTTCACCATGTTGGTCAGGCTGGTCTCGAACTCCTGACCTCAAATGATCCTCCTGTCTTGGCCTCCCAAAGTTCTAGGATTACAGGCATAAGCCACCACACCTGGCCATTTGTGATATATGTTTCTAACTCAGGATTTTATTTAGAATATAAGAACAACTCTTCCACACAAATTATTAAAGGAAAGAATCCGTATGAATTAGCAAATCACTTTAATAGACATGTCACTAAAAAAGATGCACTATGCTTAGTTATTAGATTTGCTCTTCATCATTAGTCATTTTGGAAATTCAAGTTAAAACTACTACAATGAGATGCTGCTATATGCACTCTGGCTAAAACTGAAAAGCCTGACTACACTAAATGTTGATGAGGATGTGAAAAGTTTGAAACTCTCATAAAATTTTGTTGAAAATGAAAGATGATGCAATCACTTAACAAATCTCTTTGGCAATTATTTTTTTAAGTTAAGCATACACCTAACCTATGATCCAGCAATTTCACTTTATCCAACAGAGACGAAAATACCAAAAATGGATTTTTATAAGAATATTTACAGAAGCTTTATTTATAACAGCCTAAAATGGAAACAACCCACAGATTTATGCACATGATAATAGTAAGCTATATTATCCTATATTCATATAATGGGAAACTACTCATCAACAAAATGGAATGAGGTGCTGGGTCATCCATGAACCATATGAACTATCTGAATAGCATTATGTAAAGAGAAAGAAACCACGCACTAATAGAGACCTGCAAGATTATTTGTATAAAGTTTATATTTAGGTAAGAACAGGCAAACCTAAGCTACATAGATGGAAATCAAAGCCCTAGTTTCCTATGACTAAAGAAAATTTGTTCTAAGATTGCAAAACAGACCACTCAGGGATGATGGGAACGTTCTATTTATTGATTTAGGTAATGAACACATGGTGTATACACTCACAAAAACTAACATAAGATACAAGTATTTCATTGCATTTAATATTTGTTTGAAAGAAAGAGATAATAAAACAAATAAATTAGACACAATAATTATGCAATTTTAGTAGTGAGGAGACTGAGACATTGAGAATTTAAACCACTTGTTCAAGCCTATTCAGGTTTATATGATAGAGCCAGTGTGAAATCCACGTAATTCATCATAGAAATATTAAACTCACAGGATTTAATAGAATGTCTAAGGCAGAGATCATTAGATTTTTGCAAACTTTCAGCCATTTTCATGTAAAGAAGTATTCAGCTCAATTTCTACAAAAATATGGTTTGGTTGTCAATAAATTTGGAGGGTTTATAATTTAATATCTGAATCAAGACATATTTGAAAGTGAAAAGGGATCCTATTAGTTACTTCCAGGTAAACAGTTATAAATGTGGATTGTCCTCTGCAAAACAAAATATATGGCCATCCTACAAATGAAGGGTGTTTTTATTTTAAACACATGTACATGAGCGTACACGCATATGCACACAGTATGCCATCCTCAGAGATACATGAGATTAAAGTCCTAGAAACACAAAAGTTCTATTCATCATCCTTGAGACAAAGTGAGGTGACTGATTTCTTATATAGTTTACAAATGTTAGACTCCCAAGAAAGCCTGGTGCTGCTCTTAAAGACAGAAAGTTGGATTTTTTGGGGTGACACCAAAAAACTTACTGACTCACCACTATATAAAAGAAATCGAGCTCATCTCTGAAATTCCGAAAAATAAAAATAAAATTCCCTTCCTCTTTCATTTTGTGATCACTATTTCTAAAATTATTAAATTATAACGAACACAAATATGACAGATAAAGAGTTTAGCATTTGGCATACTGCTATGGCTGAATTGTGCCTCCAGTATCCTAAAATTTGTATGTTGAAGTGCTAACCACAAGTACCTCAGAATGTGTCGGCATTTGGAGATAAAGCCTTTACATAAGTAACTAAATTGAGTTCATTAAGGTGGGCGCTATTCCAATATAACTGATGTCCTTACAAAAAGAGAAAATTTGTTCACAAATATGTATAATGAGAAGACAATGTGTGCCGGGCACGGTGGCTCACGCCTGTATCCCAGTGCTTTGGGAGGCCAAGGCGGGCGGATCATGAGGTCAAGAGATTGAGACTATCCTGGCCAACATGGTGAAACCCCTCTCTACTAAAAATACAAAAATCAGCTGGGCATGGTGGCGCAGGTCTGTAGTCCCAGCTACTCGGGAGGCTGAGGTTGCAATGAGCCAAGATAGCGCCACTGCATTTCAGCCTAGAGACAGAGCAAGACTTCCTCGCAAAAAAAATAAAATAAAATATAGGCCAGGCGCAGTGGCTCAGGCCTGTAATCCCAGCACTTTGTGAGGCCCAGGTGGTTGGATCACGAGGTCAGGAAATCGAGACCATCCTGGCTAACACGGTGAAACCCCGTCTCTACTAAAAATACAAAAAATTAGCTGGGCATGGTGACGGGCGCCTGTAATCCCAGCTAGTTGGGAGGCTGAGGCAGGAGAATGTCGTGAACCCGGGAGGCGGAGCTTGCAGTGAGCCGAGATCGCGCCACTGCACCCCAGCCTAGGTGACAGTGGGAGACACTGTCTCAAAAAAAAAAAAAAAAAAAGACAATGTGAAGACAAAGGATGAAGACGAACATCTACAACTCAAGGAGAGGATCCTGAAACATGCCCTTTTCACATAGTCATCAGAAGGAATCAGTCTTGTTGACACCTTGATCTGTTTCAGCCTTCAGAAATGTGACAACATAAATTTCTGTTGTGTAAGCGTTTTAGTGTGTGGTGTTGTTTACAGCAGCCTTAAAAGACTAATATACAATACAAAGTGAATTCCAAGAGTAATTTAATTTCCTTATTTGTATTCTGTTTTCAAATGTTTACCATTTAATATTTTCTTAACCCAGTAAACACACACATACACACACACACACACACACAATTTTCCAAAGTATATAGAAAAAATTAAAATGAAGACGAAAAATATTACATTTCCTTTTAGTAGAGTCCCATAGAAAAACATGTTTTCGTGCAACTATTCTTCTAGAGAAAGGTTCTTCTAACATAAACACGTGTCAAAATGATAATCATAATAAAAATTATGATGGTGATATTAATGATAGCTGATTCTTATTAACTGTTTTTAGTGGTATAGGCAGTATTCTAAATGTACACATGCACTATCTTATTTAATCTTCAAAAAAATTATTTTAATTTTACTACACATTAAATTTTACATTTAATATTACAAATGAGGAGTTAAGACACGGAAAGATTAAGAAACTTTCCCAATGTCACAAACAGTATTTGAGTCAAGGAAGTCAACATTCACAGACCACTTAGTATCTCTTCTAGCTCTTTGTATGCGACATGCATATATATGTTACATGTGTATACATATATATATACAATTTAAAGCATATATGTGCATATCTTTTAAAATATATACAAATGTAATTATCTTATATTCAATTATTTTATATCATGGTTTGTTTTTACCACATAAAAATATATCCATATCAGCACATTTAGTTTTATCTTACTTAAAGATATAACTGCATGTTTCACAGTTTACATGTATCATATTTCATTTAAGCTATCTACAATGACGGTCATTTAGCTGTATTTAAGCTTTTGTTCCCCACTGTTACAATCAATGCTGTAATAAACAGCAAACAATTTATCACTTTCTCCATTCCTTATTGACTTTGTGGAATATATGAATACTGTGAAATTTCTGGGTTAAGGGTATGTGCATAGAGGATTTGGTAGGTACTGCCAAATTTCCCTTCAAAATCTTAAGGCAATTTAAAATCCCTCCCCAGCACATGATAGTGTCTTTTCCCAAAGTGAAGACTTACATATTGAGTTTGGATCATATTATTTTTTCCACACAGAATGGATTTAAATGGTTTATTGGGATTTCATAAGAGCTAATTTTTTAGAAGTACTATACATTAAATTACACAGAACACCAGGAGTCTTGTTGATTACTTATAGTTACCCTATTATCAGAAGATTGCAGTGTAATTATTGTAATGTTAATTGCATTTCTTCCTTTCTTGATTATCTTAAGAGAAATCTAGCCCATATCCCCTTTCATCATAAGGCAAGTCAGCTCCAATATAACCTACAATTAAATCAAATTCATAATCATGTCTCTTTTCAAGTAATATTATATCCCTTTGTGCTGATTATTGTAATATGGATACAGTCTTCATTTTCTCCAGGAATTATATTTCGGCAGCATATTCTAATATCTTGACCCATCATGCATTTACACCTTGATTGAATCTTCTCTGTATTCATAACCTTGATCCCAATTACTTCTTTCAGGATTCTTTCTTATTTCCAAGGCACGCTTTGAATTCTGTTGGCCTCATTAGCATAATACCCCTTTGGAATTCGAAGCATTATTTTGTTTGGATGTGCATGTTTGAATACAAGTACGTGATGTTGTTTTCTCAAGAACTATAGTGTTTTCATGAAAATGAAGCAAACATAACTATAAATGCAAGGCTATTTAAGAATACTTAATTTATATTATTTTTAATTGAAAAATCATAACTGTATTACATTATGAAGTTCAATGTGATTTGATATATGTGTACAATGTGAATTGATTAAATCAAGCTAGCTAACATAACCAGCACCTCACTTATTAACTTTTTTTGCTGATACATTTGAAATTTATTAGTTATTGTGAAATACACAATACATTATTATTGACTATAGACACTCTGCTGTGCATTTAGTCTCAAAACTTATTCTTCCTGTATGGCTGAAACAACATACTCTTTGACCAGTAACTCTCCATTCTCTCATTACACACCCACCTTTATTTTTGGTAAATATCATTTCACTTTCTTCTTCTGTGGATTCAACTTTTTTAAGATTCCATATACAAGGGAGATCATGCAGTATTTGCTGTTCTGTGCTTAGCTAATTTTACTTAGCATAATGTTCTCTAGATTTATCTATGTTATCCCAAATGACAGAATTTTCTTCTCTTTTTAAGACTGAATAGTATTCCATTGTGTATATACATTATATTTTCCCTATCCATTTATCTGCTGATGGACATTTACATTGAACAAGACTGACAAACTGCATTTAAATTGTATTCAAGTTAATGTACAAAAATATAGATAACAACACTTTTGAAAAGTCTCCACATTAACCACTAGTGTTTTATATTCTATGCGATAAAACTAGGTATATCTATCGCTCCATGTAATCATTTGTATGATTTCCAGCAGATTTAAGATCAAGTATGGCAGAGCTATGATCAACGGGATAGTGTAGTCCCTATTTATTTAAGTGAAAATTTAATTAATATCTATCATGTGGAAACCCTGTGCAAAGTCTGTAAGTAGATCTAGGATCTATAGCTTTCTTATTTTTTTTAAGTAAGACTCTTAGTACCAGATTATATGTACATGAATAACTCTACTTCTGAATAATAAATGTAAAATGCATCAACGAAATTAAAGAAGAAATTTTCTTTCAATGAAGAGAAATATCAAAAAACCAAAAGTAATGTTTTTAATATTATGGACTATTCATCAAAACATTATTCTCTCTCAGAAATGACCTCATTTTGATACAATTAATTTCCTATTTAGAAGAACAACCCAATAATTCACATCATACTCATTTATTGGGATCTTCTTCTATAAATACACAATAGATACTGTTCTTCATGTTAAGAATTCAATGATAAAAATTTTATGCACTCATGATGATGTAGGAGAAATAAAAAACAAAATTAAAAATAAATAAAATGCCAAGTGGTGACATATTTTATGGAGAAAAGTATTTAAGGGATAGGGATGAAGAAATATGAGGCTTGCAACTTTTCAAAAGATAATCAAGGATGTTCTTCCCAATAAGCTTACATTTTAAGACAGACTTAAAGGTTGTCTAGCTGCCCATCTTATGGATTTCTTTCCCAAGAAAGAGGGTGTCCACCTGTGAGAAGGGTGAATGTGAAGAAGCAGATATTCCCTTCGTGAATCAAAGAACAAGGAGGCCAATCTATCCAGGGCAAAATGGGCCAGATGGAGAGTGTCAGGAGATAAATTCAGAGAAGTGGTGAGTCGGAAGATCATGTAGAAGCTTGCTGCTGGACAGATTCTGTTGACTTACATATTCATGCCCTGTATAATCCCCTCCTTTTGAGTTTGAGCAGAACCCGTAATTTGATTTTCACTATTAGAAGATGGCAAAATAGAGATGCCACTCTGATGTTTACACTTTCATTATGTGTGTGTGTGTCTGTTTATGTATGTGTGTGTGTGTGCATGTGTATAATTTTGCTAGCAGACACTAAAGATTCACTATCTTCATTGTTGGCTTTAAAAAGATAAACAAACATGTTCTTACAGGGTGTATGGAGACAGTCATGTGTCAAGGAACTACAAATGACCTCCAGGAGCACAGTGAGATGTTTGTGACAGACAGAACGAAAACAGAGACTTCATTTCCACAACCAACAACAAAGCAGAAATGCATTCTGTCAAGAGCTTGTGGGAGCTTGTAAGCAGATTCTACCCCAGTCAAGCCTCTGATAAGACTACCACTCTGGTTAGCACTAGGGTTTCAGCCTGACAAAATCCTGAAGGGAAGAACCCAGGTAACTGTGTCTAAATGGTCTAAACACATAGTGGATAGGAATTTTGAGATAATAAATATGTGTCATTTTAAACCTACTAAATTTATGCAGCAATAGATAACCAATGGAAGGCTTGTAGGGGTTATAAGGAATTTGTCAGTGCTTTACTCAGAGTATAATGGGAAGCATTAGAGGCTTTTGAGCACAGAAGTGTTAACATGTGAGTTATGTTTTAAAAGGATTATCTGGCTGGTGTGTTGCAAACAGACAGTGAAAGGAAGGGCAAGGGTGCGGATAGGGGCAGATGGTTAAAACATATAATAATAATCTAAGCAAGAGATTTGATGGTAGCAAATGAGGAGATTGTGTGAAGTGATAGGATTGTCAATTGTATTTTGAAAAAACAGTCTTAAATTAGTATTTTTTTTTTTTAAAGACAGGGTCTCACTCTGTCATCCAGACCAGAGTGCAGCGGCACAATCTCAGCTCACTGCAGTCTCAACCTCCTGGATTCAAGTGATCCTCCCACCTCAGCCTCCTATGTAGCTGGGACTACAGGCACGCACCACTAAATCCAACTAATTTTTGGTTTTTTTTTTGTAGAGTTGGGGTTTCTCCTTGTTATCCAGGCTGGTCTCAAAATCCTGGAGTCAAGTGATTCACTTCCCAAAGTGCTGGGATTATAGGCATGAGCCACCAAGCCCAGCCAGATGAGTGATTTTGAGAGAAGAGTCAGAAATGCCTCCATTTAGGTATTTAACCTGAGCAACTGAATAATTATGTTTCCATTGGATAAGATAATCATGAAAGATTTATTCATTGTTTACTCCCTGAAAGTGGGTAGCATGAAGTTCATTAATAAACAACTTTATTCATGTCACAGTCATTTCATAATTGATAATGTTGCATGCATTCAGGTTCAAATAATCCATGGTATGATAGAAGTGTTCAGCTGCGCAGTTAGCCCCTTTTATTACTGCTTTCCTAACACCCGCCCTCTGTAACCTAAATATCCAGGGTTCTTTATCTAGTGCTATCTAGTCTAAATAAATAAATCTAAATAAATAAATAATAGTGCTAAATAAATCTGCTTCTAAGCTCCCTCAGGCTGTTTAAAGAAGGCATCTCTAGTGTAACACACATTGATAAAGTGTGCTAAAAAGTAAGTAACGTAATAACTTTTACTCAATATCTACCAAGATGTTATTTTATAGAGTAAAATAATTTCCCAGATCTCTTAACACCTGTTGGCTTCAAACTGTCAAAAAACAAAACAAAACCCAATGTATGTTAAAGAGTTAATAAGCATTTTTATATTTTATTGAAACAATAAAGTGATAATTTACTAGAGGTTTTAACATCAAACAAAAGAATGAAATAAATTTCCTTTATATATGAGTGCCTTATGATTGCTTTCATCTTTCTGAAGACTTTTCTATACTTTTATATTAAAACATTTTCAAATTTATCTTAAAAATGTCATCATTTTTGGAGATATTTTATTTGCTTTTTATTTTTTATTTTTAAATTTTGGGGCTATATTATAGGCATATATACTTAAGAGTTACATGAGACATTTTGATAAAGGCATGCAATGCATAATAATCACAACAGGGTAAATGGAGTATCCATCAGCTCAAGCACTTGTCCTTTTTGTTACAAACAATCCAATTATAGTCTTTTAGATATTTTCAAATGTACAATTAAATTAGTTTTGACTATAGCCACCCTGTTGTACTAGCAAATACTAGGCCTTATTCATTCTTTCAAACTATTGTTTTTGTACCCATTAACCATCCTCACCTCCCGTCACCCCTCACCAAACCTCTCAGCCTCTGGTAATCATCCTTCCACTGTCTACTTCCATGAGTTAAGTGATTTTAATTTTTAGCTACTACAAATAAGTGAGAATATGTGAAGTTTTTCTTCCTGTACCTGCCTTATTTCACTTAACATAATGACCACCAGTTCCATCCACATTGTTGCAAATGACAGGATCTCATTCTTTTTATGGCTGAATAGTACTCCATTGTGTATATGTAGCGCAGTTTCTTTATCCATTTATCTGTTGATGGACACTTTTGTTGCTTCCAGATCTTGGCTATGGTGAATAGTGCTGCAATAGACATGGGAGTGCAAGTATCTCTTCGACAGACCAATTTCCTTTCTTTGGGGTATATACATAGGTGTGCAATTGCTGAATGTTACAGGAGCTCTATTTTTCCTTTTTTTGAGGAACCTCCAAACTGTTCTCCACGGTGTTTGTACTAATTTACATTCCCACCAACAGTGTACAAGGATTCCCTTGTCTCCACATCTTTGCAAGCATTTGTTATTTTCTGATTTTAGATAAAACCCATTTTAACTGGGATGAGATGATATTTCACTATGGTTGTGATTCACATATTTCTCTAACGATCAATAATGTTAAGCATATTTTCATATAGCTCTTGCAATTTGTATGTCCTCTTTCGAGAAATTTCTATTAAGATCTTTTGCCTACTTTTAACCGAATTATTAGATTGTTTCCTCTGGACTTGTTTGAGCTTCTTGTGTATTTTGGTTATTAATCCCTTGTCAGATAGGGAATTTGCAAATATTTTCTTCCATTCTGTGCATTGTCTCTTCACTTTGTTGATTTTTTCCTTTGCTATTCAGAAACTTTATAACTTGATAGGATCTCATTAGATCATATTTGCTTTGGTGGCCTGTGTTTGTTGGGTATTACGCAATAAATCTTTGCCCAGTCCAATGTCCTGGAGAGTTTCCCCAAAGTTTTCTTTTAGTAGTTTCATAATTTGAAGTCTTAGACTTATGTCTTTAATATATCTTGATTTAATTTTTGTATATAAAGTTCTAACTTGATTCTTCTACATATGAATATCCAGTTTTCCCAGCACCATTTATTGAAGATGCTGTCCTTTCCCCAATTAATGTTCTTGGTAACTTTGTCAAAAATGAGTTCAGTTTTGATGTATGGATTCATCTCTGAATTGTAACAGGCAGAGCTCGGAACATTTTGAAGAATTTATAGGATGACAAGAAGATATGAGAAAGTTTGGAACTTCCTAGAGACTTGTTGAATGGCTTTGAGCCAAATGCTGATAGCGTAATTTGGATAATGAAGTCAAGAAAGAGGTAGTCTCAGATGAAAATGCGTAACTTGTTGGGAAGTGGAATAAAGGTGACCCTTGTTATGTTTTAGCAAAGAGACTGGTAGCATTTTATCCCTGTCCTAGAGATTTGTGGAACTTTGAACTTGAAAAAGATGATTTAGGGTATCTGGTGGTGGAAATTTCTAAGGAGCAAAACATTCAAGAGCTGACTTGGGTACTCTTAAAAGCATTCAGTTTTATGTATTCACAAATACATGGTTTGGAATTGGAACTTACACTTAAAAGGGGAGAAGAGCATAAAAGTTTGGAAAATCTGCAGCCTGATGATGCAAGAGAAAAAGCATTTTCTGAGGAGAAATTCAAGGCTTCTTCAGAAATTTGTCAAGTAACGAGAAGCCAAATGTTAATTGCCAAGACAATGGGGCAAGTGTCTCCAGAGCATGTCAGAAATCTTCACAGTAGCCCCTCCCATCATAGGCCCAAAGTCCTAGGAGGAAAAATGGTATCATGGGCCAGGTCCAGGGCCTTGCTGCTTTGTGTAGTCTTGGGACTTAGTGTCCTGCATTCCAGGTGTGGCTAAAATGGGCCAACCTACAGCTCAGGCCAATGCTTCAGAAGGTTCAAGCCTGAAGCCTTTGTGGCTTACATGTGGTGATGGGCCTGTGGGTGCACAGAAGTCAAGAATTGAGGTTTGGCAATCTCCAACTAGATTTCAGAGGATGTATAGAAATGACTGGATGTCCAGGAAGAAGTGTGCTGTAAGGGTGGAGCCCTCATGAAGAATCTCTGCTAGGGAAGTGTGGAAGGGAAATGTGGGGTTGGAGCCCCACACAGAGTCTCCACTAGGGCACTGACTAGTGGAGCTGTGAGGGCCACCATCCTCCAGACCCCAGAATGGCAGGCCCACTGACAACTGGTACCATATGCCTGAAAAAGTCACTGACACTCAACAATAGCCTGTGAAAGCATCTGGGAAGGGTCTCTACCCTGCAAGCCACAGAGGCAGGGCTGCCCAAGGCCATGGGAGCCAACCTCTTGCATCAACATGACCTGGATGTGAGACACAGAATCAAAGGAGATCATTTTGGAACTTGAAGGTTTAATGACTGCCCTATTGGATTTCAGACTTCTGTGTGTCCTATAGCCCCTTTGTTTTGGCCAATTTCTCCCAGGTAGAACAGATGTATTTTCCCAATACCTGTACACCCATTGTATCTAGAAAGTAACTAATCTGCTTTTAGTTACTTTCATAGGCTCATAGGTAGAAGGGACTTCCATTGTCTCCAATGACACTTTGGACTTGGACATTTTTGTTAATGCTGGAATGAGCTAAGAGTTTGGGGGACTGTTGGAAAAGCAAGGTTATGTTTTGACGGTGAGGACGTGAGATTTTGGAGGGGCCAGGGGTGGAATGATATGATATGGAATGATATGGTTTGGCTGTGTCCCCATTCAAATCTCATTTTGAATTATAGTTCCCATAATCCCCTTGTGTCATGGGAGAGACCAGGTGGAGATAACTGAATCGTGGTGACAGTTTCCCCCATATGGTCCTCATGATAGTGAGTGAGTTCACACAAGATCTGATGGTTTTATAGGAAGCTTCCCCCTTTGCTCAGTTCTCATTCTCTCTCTCGTGAAGAGGTGCCTTCTGTTATGATCATAAGTTTCATGAGGTCTCCACAATCATGTGGAACTGTGAGTCAATTAAACGTCTTTTCTTTACAAATTACCCAATCTCAAGTATTTCTTCATAGCAGCGTGAGAACGAACTAATACAATACCTATTTTCCACTGGCAAATTTATTGTGGATATGACCAAAATCTAAATTCCGTGCTCACAGTAAAATCAAAAAGGTACCTTTTTACTGGTTTACACACATTAATGCAAACCCATTATCACTTTATAAAATTCTAAGCTTATGTTTGATATAATCATGCATTAGAATTTCATGTATGAATGTAACATGTGAGTACTAGATTTTAGTGAAATAATTCTTTAATTTGAGACATAATCAAAGGTTTCTGAAAGAAATGTAATATTTGAAGAAAACGTTTTCAATATTAGAGATTTTTCGTGTTCCTCATCATTTTTAAAAAGAAAATTTGTATTTTAGTGTATAATTGTTTCTGCTGCAGCTGCTTCCACTCTTGCAAATATTTTGATAACAAAGTCTAAGCTCTTAAGCATTGTTGAATACTACCTATTTTTTACCTTCGAAAAGTAATTTGTGGAGTTTGATGCCTTATATTTTTGTTTGTATCTTCTTCTCTTCTGTTTTTTTTTTTTTAATCCCCTAATCAGATCTGAACTATTTTCTGGTTCTTGTATTGACTAACTGAAAATGAGAATGCTGTTGAAGTGCTGTTTGTGCCACTAGTAGTGACTGGCCATCCTTAATGGTAGCTCATCTTCTGGCCACAATAATTTTTCCCCGGTAAGCACAGAATGAAGGATCACAGAGAAAACAAAAGGTTAAAAATAAAGACAATATTTATGTGAGCAAGAATCTTAATTTTTTTTTTTTTGCTGTGAACCCTGTTCCACAAACAATACATTTTCCTGTAATTTGAAAGAGTAGACAATAGACTCTCTGTTCTTTTCAGAAACCTTTTAAATTGGCAAACAGCCATTCTGAACACCAGGCACATTCTAGCCCTTCTATATTGACATGAGGCTGGGACATGTTCAGCAAAGAAGCAATAGGGCACATTTTCTTCCAACCACAGAAATTGGACTCTTTTCCAAGAAAATCTTTTAGGCAAATAGTTAACTCTGAAACCTCTGGCTTTACTCAAAACTCTCCGATTTATAAACATAAAATACTCATAATGATTGGCGTATGTTTAAGACATGTCTTTTTGAGATTAGAAAGTAGACACACACACACACATCATTGAGTTTTATGAAGACTATTTCAAAGGTCTCCTATACGCCTACTATATATCTTAAGCTCTTGGCCTTGAGTTCCCTTTGTACAAGTTTAACAACAATGTCACGTAAGCATGTACATCGATTTGTTGTGATTAATCAAGAAGATAGGCAGCCTAAAACAGCTCTAATTTCCTTAAGCTCAACTACCTCAATTTATATATTTTTATAGATATTTATTCCTTTTTCTATAGATTGGATTAAGTCAGTATAATTTCTGCATCAAAGTTGTGATATATATAGACAGATTTAGATATGTATATATAATTATTATCAAATGGATTCAAAACACACACTTTTTCTATTTTATTTTTCAAAGACTTTTTAAAGTGCAGTTTCAGGATGACTGTAAAATTGAGATAAATTTACAAAAATTATACATATATTTCTGTCCATAATATTACTAATATCCAGTGTTTACACACTGTGATATTAATGAAATAGCACTGTGATATTTCTAATATTCAGTGTTTACACACCATATTAATGAAATACCACAGTGATATTTCTAATATCCAGTGTTTACACACTGTGATATCAACATCACTGAGATATTTCTAATATCCAGTGTGTACACACTGTGATAACAATGAAATATTGCTGCAATATTTCTTACATCCAGTGTGTACACACTGTGATATTCCTGAAATATCACTGTGACATTTCTAACATCCAGTGTTTACACACTGTAATATTAATAAAATATCGCTGAGATACTTCTAATATCCAATGTTTACACACTATGATATTAATAAAATATTGCATATTTCTAATAGCCAGTGTTTACACAGTGATATTAAGAAATGTCACTGTGATATTTATAATATCCAGTGTTTACACACTGTGATATTAATGAAGTATCACATATTTCTAATATCCAGTGTTTACATGCAGTGCTTACACTGTGATACTCATGAAATATCACTGTGAGATTTCTAATATCCAGTGTTCACACAATGCAATATTGATGAAGTATCACTGTGATATTTATAATATCCAGTGTTTATACACAGTGTTTACACCCTGTGACATCAATGAAATATCACTGTGATATTTATAATATCCATTGCTTACACCCTGTGATATCAGTGAAATATCGCTGTTATATTTATAATGTCCAGTGTTTACACCCTATGATATCAATGAAATATCACTGTGATATTTATAGTATCCAATGTTTACACCCTGTGATATGAATGAAATCTTGCTGTGATACTTACAGTATCCAGTGTTTACACCCTGTGATATCAATGGAATACCGCTGTGATATTTATAATGTCCAGTGTTTAACCCTGTGATATAAACAAAATACAGCTGTGATATTTCCAATATCCAGTGTTTATATCCTGTGATATCAATGAAATGTCACCATTTATAGTATCCAGTGTTTACACCCTGTGATATCAATGAAATATTGCTGATATTTACCAATATCCAGTGTTTACATCCTGTAATATCAATGAAATATCACTCCAATATTTATAATATCCAGTGTTAACGCCCTGTGATATCAATGAAATATCGCTGTGTTGCATAGCCACTCCCACTATCAATATCCTCAACTGGAGTGCTACATTTGTTACAATTGATAAACCTACATTGCTACTTCATAGTCACCCAAAGTCCATAATTTATATAAGAGTTTCTCTTGGTGTTGTACATGTTACATGGGTTTGGACAAATGTTTAATGAAATATATCCGCGATTATAGTATCCTAGAGAATAGTTCACTGCCTTAAAATTCCTGTGTGCTCTGCGTATTCATTCCTTCCTCCCTCCGATCCTCTGATAACCACTTATCTATTTACGGTCTCTAAAGTTTTGCCTTTTCCAGAATGTCATGTATTTGTTATACGATAGGACATAGCTTTTCAAACTGGCTTCTTTCACTTGGTAATATCTATTTAAGTTTCTTCCATGTCTTTTTAAGGCTTGTTAGATCAAGTCCTTTTAAAACTCAATAATATTTCATTGTCTAGATGTGCCACTGTTTATTAAGCCACTCACCTACTGAAGTACATCCTGGTTGCTTCAAGTTTTAGCAGTTTTTTTTTTTTTTTTTTAAGCTGCTACACACATCTCTGTTGAAGGATTTTGTGTGGATAAAAAATTTCAAAGTATTTACATACATACAAAAAGTGCTAGTGATGCATCATATAGTAAGGGTATGTGTAGTCTTAGGCCAGGTGCTGTGGCTCCATGCCTGTAATCCTAGCACCTTGGGAGACTGAGGCAGGAGGATCGCTTGAGCTCAGGAATTTGCAACCGACCTGGGCAACACGGAGAAACCTTGTCTCTACAAAAAATACAAAAGTTTGTCAGGTGTGGTGGTGCATGCCTATAGTCACGGTTACTCAGGAGGCTGAGGTGGAAGGATCACCTGAGGCTGGGGAGGTCAAAGCTGCAATGAGTGTGATCACACCACTGCACTACAGCCTAGGTAACAGAGTGAGACATTGTTCCCCCCTGCAAAAAAATGAGTATGTGTAGTTTCGTAAGACACTGCCAAACCTTCTTCTAAAGTGGCTCTACTATTTTGCATTCCCATAATAAATGAGAATTCCTGCTGCTTCATATCCTCACGAGCACTTGGCATTGTCAGTGCTCTGTATTTTTGTCATTCTAATAGGTATGGGGTGGCATCTCATTGTTTCGATTTGCTATTTTCTAATTATGTATACATAATATATATAATAAAACATATAATTATACATATTTATATAATTATAATATATATTATATATTTATATATAACATATAATATATAATTTATATATTTGTATAATTGTAATATTTATATATAA
>NW_026652286.1:71311169-71500483 GCF_009828535.3 Hylobates moloch | reverse complement strand
TTATTTTGGAATTTCAAAAGTACTTTATACATTTTGAATTATAATATTTTATCAGCTGTGTGTTTTACAAATGTTTTTGCCCAGTCTGTGGCTGTTCTCATTCTCTTGACATTGCAGAGCAGGAGTTTTCAATTTGAATAAAATGCAGCTTATTGATTATTTATTTATTGTGCCCTTGGTGTTCATGTGAAAAGGCACTGCTGTCCCAAAGACTGTGTAGGCTTTCTCCAAAATTCTCTTCTAGGAGTTTTATCAATTTGTGTTTTATACTTAGGTCTGTGATCCATTTTAATTTTTGTTGTTGCTGTGAAGAATATAAGATCTGTGTTTAGATTCATTATTTTTTCAGAGGAATGTCAAGTTTTCTAACATCTTTAGTTGGAAAGACATTTTTCTCTATGTATCACTTTTGATCCACTATAAAAGATAAGCTGACTATACTTATGTAAGTCTATTTCTGACATCTCCATTCTGTCTCATTGATCTGTTTGACTGTTCATTAACCAACATCACACTGTCTTGATAATTTTATCTTTATAGTAAGGCTTCAAGTCAGGCTGTGTCAATCATACAATTCTGTTCATTTCCTTCAATATTGAGTTGGCTATTATTGTTCTTTTTCCTTCCTATACAAGGTTAAAAATAAGTTGATACCCACAAAATAATTTTCTGTGATTTTGATTGGTATTACATTCAATTTTTTTTTTTTTTTTTTTGAGACGGAGCCTCGCTCTGTCACCCAGGCTGGAATGCAGTGGGGCAATCTCGGCTCACTGCAAGCTCTGCCTCCTGGGTTCACGCCATTCTCCTGCCTCAGCCTCCCGAGTAGCTGGGACTACAGGTGCCCGCCACCACACCTGGCTAATTTTTTTGTACTTTTAGTGGAGACGAGGTTTCACTGTGTTAGCCAGTATGGTCTCAATCTCCTGACCTCAAGTGATCCACCTGCCTCGGCCTCCCAAAGTGCTAGGATTACAGGCATGAGCCACCACACCGGGCCAGTATTACATTCAATGTATAGATCAAAATCGTAATGATAGCTTGACAATATTATTCTTAATATTCAATAATATTCTTATCTATGTCTTTATTTAGCTTTGATTTCTTTCATCCAAGTTTTACTTTCCTTATATAGACCTTGTACATATTTTATTTATATCTTCCATTTTGAGTGCTTATGTCAGTGTTACTGTGTTTTTAGTTTCAAATTCCCATTGTTCAGTGTGAGTTTATAGGAAAGGGACTGACATGCTTATTCGTCATGATTCTGCAACTTTACTATAATTGTTTATTCCTTCTGAGAGTTGTTTTTGTTCATTTAGTTTTAATTCTTTCAGATTTTCTGCATAAATGGTCATGTCATTGGCAAAGACAATTTTGTTACTTCCTTCTCAATTTGTATATAGTTTTTATTTTATATTCTTATTTTATTTTCTTGTCCTAGTGCATTAGCTAAGACATCTGTGATGATGAAAAGAAATGGCGGGAAGAGAAAAATTTGTTTTGTTCTTAATTTTGTGTGAAAGTTTCTAGTTTCTCAGCATAAGGTGTGATGTCAGCTGTCGAGGTTTTTTAGAAAATATTCTTTATGAAATTGAATAAGTTCCCCTCTATTTCTTGTTTCGTTAGATTTTTTATCAATGATTATTGGATTTTGTCAAATGCTTTTTCTGCATGTTTAATTTATTTTTAACTTGTTGGCATAATAGATTAATTGATTTTTAAAATGTTGTATCATTGCTTTAGACATGAAGTCCTTGCCCATGCCTATGTCCTGAATGGTATTGCCTAGGTTTTCTGCTACGATTTTTATGGTTTTAACTCTAACATAAGTTTTTAATCCATCTTGAATTAATTTTTGTATAAGGTGTAAGGAAAGGATCCAGTTTCAGCTTTCTACATATGGCTAGCCAGTTTTCCCAGCACCAATTAAGAAATGGGATCTAATTAAACTAAAGAGCTTCTGCACAGCAAAAGAAACTACCACCAGAGTGAACAGGCAACCTACAGAATGGGAGAAAATTTTCGCAACCTACTCATCTGACAAAGGGCTAATATCCAGAATCTATAATTACCTCAAACAAATTTACAAGAAAAAAACAAAAAACCCCATCAAAAAGTGGGAGAAGGACATGAACAGACACTTCTCAAAAGAAGACATTTATGCAGCCAAAAGACACATGAAAAAATGCTCATCATCATTGGCCATCAGAGAAATGCAAATCAAAACCACAATGAGATATCATCTCACACCAGTTAGAATGGCCATCATTAAAAAGTCAGGAAACAACAGGTGCTGGAGAGGATGTGGAGAAATAGGAACATTTTACACTGTTGGTGGGACTGTAAACTAGTTCAACCATTGTGGAAGTCAGTGTGGCAATTCCTCAGGGATCTAGAACTAGAAATACCATTTGACCCAGCCATCCTATGACTGGGCATATACCTGAAGGATTATAAATCATGCTGCTATAAAGACACATGCACACGTATGTTTATTGCGCCACTATTCACAATAGCAAAAGACTTGGAACCAACCCAAATGTCCAACAACGATAGACTGGATTAAGAAAATGTGGCACATATACACCATGGAATACTATGCAGCCATAAAAATGATGAGTTCATGTCCTTTGTAGGGACATGGATGAAGGGAAACCATCATTCTCAGCAAACTATCACAAGGACAGAAAGCCAAACACCGCATGTTCTCATTCATAGGTGGGAATTGAACAATGAGAACACATGGACACAGGAAGGGGAACATCACACTCCGGGGACTGTTGTGGGGTGGGTGGAGGGGGGAGGGATAGCGTTAGGAGATATACCTAATGTTAAATGATGAGTTAATGGGTGCAGTGCACCAACATAGCACATGTATACATATGTAACAAACCTGCACATTGTGCACATGTACCCTAAAACTTAAAGTATTATAATAATAAAATTTAAAAAAATAAAAATAAAATGTTGTATCAGCTTTGTAAGCCTAGGATATTCCATTTGGTCATGGTGTATAATTATTTTTATACATTGTTGGAACCTATAATGTTTTCTTGAAAATTTTCATATCTATGTTGATGAGAGATATTAATCTATAGTTTTCTTCTAGTATCTTTTTTAGTTTTTGTACTGGAATAATGCTGGCCTCATATGATGAATTAGGTAGGATTCCCTCTGCATCTATTTTCTGGAAGAGATTTGGTATTATTTCTCTCATAAATGTTTGGTATATTATGCATATTGTTTACTCCTCATGTATTTTGAGATTTTCATGCTCGCTTTCTGTTATTGATTTCTAGTTTAATTCTAATCTGTTCTGAAAGCAGAATCAGATGATTTTTGTTCTTTAAAATTTGTGTTTTTATGGCCCAGATGTGATCTATCTTGGTGAACATTCCATGTGAACTTGAGAAGAATTTATCGTGCTGTTGTTGGATAAAACTGTTGACACATGTGCATTATAAACATGTGATTGATATTTCTTAGTTCAACTATTTCCTTAATGATTTTCTGCCTGCTGGATCTCTCCATTTCTGATAGAGTGTTGTTGAACTGCTCCATGTTAATAGTTAATTTAGCTATTTATCTTTGCATTTCTACCACTTTCCGCTTCACATATATTGACACTGATTTTAGGATTGCGTGTGTTCTTGAAGAACGACCCACTTGCGGTTATGTAATGCCCTTCTTCATTACTAATACATTTCCTTTCTTTGAAGTGTACTTTGTCTCAAATTACTATAGTTTCTGCTGCTTTATAATAATTGCTAAGGTATATTATAATTTTCATTATTAGTATATTATATTTCTCTCTACATTTAATTTATATGTCCCTCTATGTTTAAAGTGGGATTTTTTATATTTTGGTATATACAACATATATTTTGATCAACTCTGAAAACTCTGTCTTTTAACTGGTGCATTTAGGCTGAGTACAGTGGCTCATGCCTTTTAATCCCAGCATTTTGGGAGGCTGAGACAGTAGGATCATTGAGGCCAGAAGTTAACGAGCAGCCTGGGCAATAGTGAGAGCCCCATTTCTACAAAATTAAAATAAAAGAAAAAATCTGGCCATGGTGGCTCCTGCCTGTTGTACCAGCTACTAGAAAGGCTGAGGCAGGAGGATCCCTTGAGTCCAGGAGTTCAAGACTGCAGTGAACACCACTGCACTCCAGCCTGGGCAATGAAGTGAGATCCTGTCTCTAAAAAATAAATTTAATAAAACTCCCCAAACTGAGTAAATCTAGACCACTGACATTCAAAGAGATTAATGATATAGGTGGATTATCTTCTACCATATTCTATGCTGCTTTTAACTTGTTGCCCTTGTTCTTTGCTTCTATTTTTTGTCTTCTACACTTTTTCTGCTTTTTGTGATTTTCATTGAGAACTTCAAGTTTTGTTTTTCTTCTTTCTTAGCGTATCAGATGGACTTCTTTATTTACTTTTTTGGTTTTTCTTAGAGTTTGCAATATACATTTACAAGTAATCCGTGTACACTTTTGAATAATACTGTATTCATTCACAGGTAGTCTGAGTAGCTTATAATAGGAAAATAATCCTAATTCCTCCCTCCTTTTCCTTGTAACATGGCTGTCATTCTTTTCACTTATATATATATGCAGATGTAAGTATATATAATGGAATATAAGTTGCTATTATTATTTTTAATAAACTGTTATATGTTAGATTAATGCAGAATAAAGAAAATAAGAGTTTTTATCTTACCTTCACTTGTTCCTTCTTTGGTGCTCCTTCTTTCTTATACAGACCTGAATATCTAAATCGTATTATTCATCTTCTCTCTAAAGATCTTTTTTTAACACATCTTCCAAAGTAGGTCTAGTGATAACAAATTCCATCATTTTTTGTTTAGAAAAGTTTTTATTTCTTCTTCACAATTGATGGGCAATTTTACAGGGTAAAGAATCCTAGGTTGATTTTTTTTCCCTTAACATTAAAATGTCAGCGTACTCTCTTCTTGCTTGCATAATTTCCAAGGAGAATTAGGATATAATTCTTATTTTTTTCATCATAGGTAAAATAATTCTTATTTTTGTTTTTCCTCTCTGGCTTCTTTCAGAATTTTTTCTTCTGATTTTTATGTAATTGACGACAATATGCTTAGGTGTAAGGTTTTGGGGTTTTTTGTTGTGGTTGTTGTTTATCGATCCCAGTTGGTGTTTTCTGAGCTTCCTGAATCTGTGATTTGGTGTCTGACATTAATTTGGAAAAATTCTCAGCTATTATTCTTTCAAAACTTCGTCTATCTTCTCCTTCTGGTATAGTCATTAAATATATGTTATACTTTCTGTGGTTGCCTCACAGTCCTTGGATATTCTGTTCTTTTTGCCAGTCTTTCGGAAGAGACCATTTAAGTTCTTGCTTTCCTGTCTGAATGACTTTATTTCTTTTGCTTACCTATTTTTTTCTGGCTGGAACTTTCTGTACTATGTTGAATAGAAAGGCTAAAGCAGTTATCCTTGCCTTTTTTCTGATGTTAGAGAAAGGGCTTTCAGTTTTACACTAATTGAGTATGATATTTGCTGTGGAATATATATATATAGCCATTTATATATTTTATTGTGTCTGGGTGTTTTTGTTTTGTTGAGTGTTTTGATCATGAAAGTGTGCTAGATTTTGTCAAGTGCTTTTCCTACACAATTTCAGATAATTATGAGATTCTTTTTTTTTCTTTCTTTCTGTTAATGCGGTGAACTACATTAATTATTGTATGTTGAATCATTATTGGATTCAATAAATAAATGCTACTTGGTTGTTCTATGTAATCCTTTTGGTAAGCTGCTAAATTTAGTTTCCTAGTATTTTTTGAGAATGTTTGCATGAATGTTCATAAGAGTTATTGATCTTCAGTATTTTCTTCTTATAGTGTCTGTTTTGACCTTGGTTGTCATAGTATTGCTGCCTTCATAGAATCAGTTAAGAAGCATTCTCTCCTCTTCTACTTTTTGAAAACGTTAGAGAAGGATGGGTGCTAGTTATTCTTCAAATGTTTGGTAGAATTTATCTGTTATGCGATCAGATCCAAGACATTTTTGTCAGAATATTTTTTTTTACTAAAACAATCTTATTACTAATTATGTCCATTCAAATTTGCTATTTCTTCATGATTTATTTTTGGTAAGCTTCATGTTTCTAAGAAATTGTTGATTTCATATAGAGTATCTAATTCGTCATATAATTGTTTATGGTATACTTTTATAATTATTTTATTTGTGTAGAATCAATAGTAATGTCCTTTTATTTCTGATTTTAGCAATTTTAGTCTTATCTCATATTCTCATTTAGTTTAGTTAAGGATTTGTCAATTTTTTTGATCATGTCAAAGAATCATCTTTCAGTTTTATTATTTTATCCTGTTTTTCTATTTTTTATTTTGTTTATCTCTGTTCTCTTTATAATCTCCTTCTTTATTCTACCATTGGGTTTAGTTTGCTCTTTTTTTTTTTAAGTTCCGTAAGTTGTAAAATTAGGTTGTGATTTGAGAATTTTCTTATTTTTTAAGGTAAGCATTTAGAGCTATAAATTTGTCCTCTGATATTCCTTGCACTTTTTTCCTCTAAGTTTTTTTGTGCTATGTTTTCCATTTTTCTGTATTTGCTGATTTCTATTGTTATGTTTTCTTTGATCCATTTGTTTTTTAAAGTGGTTTAATTTCCACAATTCTGTGAATTTTACGGTTTTACTTTTTTATTGATTTCTAATTTCATTTTTTTGTGACCAGAGAAGACGCTTTATCTAATATCTACCTTTGTAAATGTATTGAGACTTGATTTTTGGCCTAATAAATGGTCCAGCCTGGCATCTCAAGATCATGCATTTGATTAGAAATGTGTGTCCTGTTATTGTTGGATTTTTTTTTGAAATGTTTAAGAAGGATTGATGCTAGTTATTCTTTAAATGTTTGGCAAAATTTAGCAGTTAAGCCATCAGACTCACGGCTTTTGTCAGGAGACTTTTGATGATGGACTCAATATCATGCCTAACTATAGATCTGAAGTGCTAGTTTATTGTATCGTTTAAGTCCTCTATTTCCTTATCATGTTTGGTTTGTTTTATTCATTAATGAGTATGGGACATTGAAGTCTGCAACTATTATCATAGACCTGTCTATTTGTCTCTTTAGTTTGTAGGCTTTTGTTTATATATTTTGATAACCTGGCATTAGATGCTTATATTTTTGTAATTATATATTCTTGATACATTGGAACTTTTATTAATGTCGGATGTCCTGTATTTCTTGTAACCTTTTATGTTTTAAAGTCTATTTGCCCAAAGTTTAGTAGCCACTGCTGCACTTTTTTGGTTGCTATTGCATGGAATCTATTTTTCCATTATTTCGCTTTCAACCCATTTGTGTCTTTGGATATAAATTGACTCGTTTTTAGCCAGAATATAGTTGGAACATGCTTATTTTTTAATATATTCTGTCACTCTGCTGTAGAGAACAAGGTAAAATTTATCCTTCTCCCTCTGAAGGTTTGTCTAAAAAAAAAAAAAACACAAAAAACATTATCTGGAGAAAAGGCATACAAATTATCTTAATGTGTACAGGAGAGACTTCAGAAAAAATGTCCATTTTTATGCTTAGTTCAATAAAGTATGGATAGCCATGTATACATATGATTGGACCAAAAGAGTATCATCGAATGTTAATGGACTAAGCATGGAAACACAGCAAGGCCTCTCTGTCTAGATTTTTGGCCTCTCTAGGCATGCGTTTCTTCCCTCTGGGTATGGGGCAAGACCGTATCTGGAATTTTTGTTTGTTTGTTTTTTTGTTTGTTTGTTTTGTTTTGTTTTGTTTTGAGATGGAGTCTTGCTCTGTCGCCCAGGCTCCGCCTCCTGGGTTCACACCTTTCTCCTACCTCAGCCTCCCTAGTAGCTGGGACTACAGGTGCCCACCACCACACCTGGGTAATTTTGTGTATTTTTAGTAGAGACTGGGTTTCACCGTGTTAGCCAGGATGGTCTTGACTTCCTGACCTCATGATCTGCCCACCTTGGCCTCCCAAAGTGCTGGAATGGTTTTATCACTGCAGTCAAACAAGGTACGTCAGATAATTCCGTTATGACCATTTTTTGCACAGAAATGCAAAGGGAAAGTTAGAGTAATCTTTTTAGGTTTTACAGCTGGCTTTGGGGAAAAAGGCTCTGGTTTCTATGACCTGCCTTGGGGAAAGGGATTCTAGTTTCTATGGCTAGCCTTGGGAGACAATGGGACTGAGAGACATGAGGGCAGAAGAACATCAGAGAAAAATGTTTGCTTTTGAGGCTGCTTCTGAAGCCTTCATATTAGGGTATTTTTTGTTTTCTGAGTCCCAAAACTATCTTTTGATCGGCAAGACTAATCCATTTACATTTAAATATTTACTGACAGGAAGAGATTTACTTGCATCATTTTATTCTTTACTTTCTATATACCTTAAAGGTTTTTTTGCCCCTCATTTTCTGCATTATGAGTTTAGTCGATTTTTTGTAGTGAAATATTTAAATTTCTCATTTACCTTTGGTATATATTCTATATTTATTTTCTTTGTGGTTACTATGGGGATTACATTAGCATTCTAAAGTTGTAACACCCTAATTTGAATTTATATCAGCTTAACCTCAATAACATATAAAATCTCTCTTCCTTTAATAGTTCTCTCCTCACCCCTTTTGGTTGTTGTTATCAAAATTACATCTTTATACATTGTATGCTCCAAAATTAAAATTCATTTGAAATCATTAGTCTCTTAAACTATGTATAAATAAAATGTGAAGTCCAAAATCAAAGTTAAAATAATGTTAGCTTTTAGACTAATAATTGTTGCTTTTTAATGTATTAATTTCTTAAATTATGTAGCAAATAAAGAGTTTGAATAAGTTAAAAATTATTATTTGAATAAAACTAGTTTTTATAATTGCCCATATACATACCCTATTGAGATGTTTGCTTTGTTATGTGGCTTTAGGTTGTTGTCTAGTGTCCTTTCATTTCATCCTGCAGGAATCCATTGACCATTTATTGCCAGGCAATTGTAGTGGTAACAAATTCCCTCAGAATTTTGTTCATCTGCAAATATCTTAATTTCTTCCTCACTTTTCATGGACAGTTTGGCCATATATAAAATTCTTGTTTGACAGTTTTCTTTGGGATTTGAAATGTATCTTCACACTACCTTATCTGCCAAGTTTCTGGTGGGCAATTTACTAATAATCTTATTAGGAACACCTGTATGTAATAAGTTGCTTTCTTCTTGCTGCTTTCAAAACTATTTCTGGCTTTTCAAAGTTTGATTATAATGTATCTTTGTGTGGATCTCTTTTTACCTTCATCTTATTTGGAGCTTCTTCAGCTTCTTGGAAGTATATATGCATGTTTTTCATCAAATTTGGAAAGGCTTTCACCATTATTTCTTCACATTTTCTCTTTCCTCCTTTTTCTATTCTTCTAGGACTCCCACAGTGAGTATGTTTGTCCACTTAATGATGTCCCACAGGTGTTTTTGACTCTGCCTTTCTTCAATCATTTTTCCTTCTGCTCTTCATACACTAATTTTAATTTTTACTGTGCTATTTTCAATTTTGTTGATTCTTGTTTCTGACAGTTCATATCTGCCTTTAAATTCCTGCAATGCATTTTTCTTTTTTTTTTCTTTTTTTTTTTTTTTTTTTTTGAGACAGGGTTTTGCTCTTGTCACCCAGGCTGGAGTGCAGTGGCTCAATCTTGGCTCACTGCAACCTCCGCCTCCCGGGTTCAAGCGATTCTCCTGCCTCAGCCTCCCAAGTAGCTGGGGTTAGAGGTGCTGAACACCACACCCAGCTATTTTTTTGTATTTTTAGTAGAGATGGGGTTTTGCCATGTTGGCCACGCTGGTCTCAAACTCCTGACCTCAGGTGATCCACCTGCATCAGCCTCCCAAACTGCTGGGATTACAGGTGTGAGCCACCATACCTGGCCGCAATGCATTTTTTTTTTTAATTTCAGTTGCAGTACTTTTCAGCTCCAGGATTTTTTGTTTATTTGTTTGTTTTCTTGTTAATTGTTGTAGGCTGTCTCTGTGCCTGAGTTTTAAACTTCATGTCTTCTAGGTTTTTTCTTTTTGTGTGTGTGTGTGTGTGTGTGTGTTTGTACATTTGTTTTTTGAACCTGTCTTTCCCTGGCTATACACAGACATACTCTAATTTTCCCCATATATACCATTCCTTTTGAATGCCCTGTTCCTTACATTCTTGCTGCCCAAAAAGAAAAAAAAAAAAAAAAAAACTAATGAGGGATAATAAAGAGCGCTAGACATTTAAATTCCCTCAAAGTCACTTGCAAAAAATAGAGGAAGGTGCCCACCTTTTTGTCTGGACCTCTGTGATCAGAAACAGCAATCAGTGATCACAGTACAGATAACTAATATTTGAAGGGCAAGGTTCTTTCTGCCCAGTCTGTCTTCCACAAGCTGTGTTCAGGTTGCTCAAGGACCAAATTCACAGGTTCCTGCTACAGGGCTGGACATGGAACATCAGTGGCTTCTGCTGTGCTAAGATTATAATTGATGGAAATTAACCACACTTGGCCTTCCAAGCCTTCCCCTGAAAGTTTTAAGTCCTCAGTAGATTCCACAGTTCCAAAATAGATACATCAGACAAAATCTGTCTGTGCAGTTGTCTAGACGCAGAGACAGATTTCTGTTGCTCCTATTCTTTCTTATTCTCCAAATTCTTCTTCACTAGGCTTTGAAGGTAAGCAGTACTTTTACCTTATCATGCAGTGCTTGACTCTTCTTTGCAATATGGGAAGGGGCAGGGCAAAGAGTTTTATTATTTCAATTAGCCTCTAGAATAAGGAATTATTTACATGTACTTGTGGCATATATCTTACTCCATAATACTGATGCAGGATTTTTTGTTCCTTAGTTCACCTAAAATTCAGGTGGTCTCATGACCAGGAAAATTTAGGCATGTGGACACATCGAAGGGTGAGGAGGGAGGATTTATTGGCAAAAAGAAAGCTCTCAGCAAAAATAGAAGGGGGGTCCTGCCAACAGGCTCCCACCTCACTGATTGGATACTAGGCCACCACACATGAGCTGAAGAGGTCAGGCTCCTCCCTCTGCATAAGGTGTGAATTCCTGGTGGCCCCACCCCATTCCCCCAGTGCATGTGGGCCTTCAGTCTGCTCTGGGCATGCCCATTGAAGACCTTGTGTAGGTTCCCTTATCTGCAAAAAAACATGTGGTGTAAACACTTGTGGGGCAGGTCAGAGATTCTCCAGGGACCCTTCTTTATCTGCCTAGCCATTAGTCTGCTTCCTGCATCTATCAATACTGACAAAATAAAATTTAGTAATTTATAGAAATATCAGTCTTAGAACATAATGATTCTCCAAAAACTTTTTGTTTGTTGTTGAGATACTGTCTTTCTCTGTTGTCCATGCCAGAGAGCAGGGGTGCAATCTTGGCTCACTGCAACCTCCACCTCCCAGGTTCAAGCGATTCTCTTGTCTCAGCCTCCCAGCTAGCTGGGATTACAGGCATGTGCCACCACACCCAGATAATTTTTGTATTTTTAGTAGAGATGGGGTTTCACCATTTTTGCCAGGTGGCTCTTAAACTCTTGGCCTCAAGTCATCCACACACCTGAGCACCCCAAAGGGCTGGGATTACAGCCATGAGCCACCATACCCAGCCAAAAACTTTAGTGTAGCTATATTGCTAACTAGATTACAGTCAGAAAATAACCAATAACAGACTATTTATTAAAATTAAGAAAGAGGAAAACAAATTGTTGTTGAAATGAAATTTGATTTGGATTTTTTTCTCTGCATATTTAACACTTGCTTCACACAGTAAAAGGTTTTAGTCTACAGAAATAAACAGATGTGTAAGATTATAGAAATGCAATTACATTAGAAATCACCCAGGCTAAGCGTCTCAATTTACCAATGGAAAAATAAATGAGCACAGAAGTTAAAATACTTCTATAGTGTGTACACACACAGAGAGACACACACACACTCACTGTAAAACTATATGGTTAATTACTTCCTAGAAATTCTGTCTTCTGATTTCTAGTCCAGAGCTCCTTTTTATCACACACAATTGATTATAGTTTTAGATAACTAGAAAATTGTGTGCCAAATATATGGTCTTGTTTAAATAGAAAAACAGGGAAATAACATCAAACAGAGAAGAAAATAAAAATCTGTCACTAACGTATATCAAAACATCTGATTATTTGGAGTAGGTGGCCTACCATATGGCAGACTCTTAATAAATATTTAGTCATAGTAACAATTGCAATAATAGGAGAAACAAATAACAATAATTAAAGCAATCTACCACTGACTGATTCATCTTCTCTAAAATTAGAAGAAATGTGAGCCCATTACAAGACAGGGATGTTGAAGGGTATAAAATATTAAAATTTCTGAAAGACAGCATCTGGTAAATAGTTATTAAAATATTTTTTGTAATATGTCATTACTGTTGTGTGTGTGTGTGTGTGTGTATACTCTTACTTTATTTATAAATAAACTCCTTACAGAATGATAAATATTTATCTTGGTTTTATCTTGTTTTGTTTTTGGTTTTATCTTGTTTTGATTGTTTTTCTTTCCCTCATATGTTCTTCATAGGGTGCATGGATTTAACATTGCTGACACAATTACCATGCGTGTTCATGTTGGAGCCAGTTTGGAGGTAGGTATAGAGCTTAATACAGCACAGCTGGCAGCAGAAAATCACTATCACCAGGCAAATTAAGCTACCATAACTCTGAAAAGAGACAGAACCTAGAAAACTAAAGCCATAGAAAAAGCAGGGATGTGGAGTTGGTGGGGTGGGTGAGGTGTGGTGAGAGGGATATAGATTCTTGGATGCTGCCAAATGTTGAAAGAAATAAGCACTGAAAGTACCATAGAGGGTCTACCCTTAACATTTTATTATCATGGTTTTCTCATATGCGTTCATCTATTTAATACCCTATCCTCCTCAATCTATCTCATTTTTCATAAGTTCAAAGCAACTTGCATACATCAGTATACTTCCCCTTAAATACTAAGCTGCATGCCTCTTTTGAAAGATTCCGTTCACTTTTCAGTGGGGAAATATTTTTTCAATTAAATTTAAAAAATTTATTTGACTATTTTTGGTCCTGAAATTATATGGGTTAAAGTATTTGGCTGTAGGATATCATATTTTTCTTGAATAATTTAATAAGCAAACTTCAAGATTAAATTTTAGTTACGGTTAACTTACTGGCAACCTAACAATTAAAGATATTCATGGCCAGGCGTGGTGGCTCATGTCTGTATTCCCAGCACTTTAGGAGGCCGAGGTGGGCAGATCATTTGAGCCTAGGAGTTCGAGAACAGCCTGGGAAACATGGGAAAACCACACTAAAGGCCAGTGTGGTGATGAGCGCCTGTAGTCTCAGCTACCTATATGGCTGAGGTGGGAAGATCACCTGAGTGATCTGGGAGGTCAAGGCTTCACTGAGCCATGGTCAAGCCACTGCACTCCAGCCTGGGTGACAGAGTGAGATCTCCATCACACACACACAAAGAAAAAAAACAGATATTTATGGTACTATAATATAAATAAGAATTACTTTATTAACACCAACTATAATGTATGAATAGTTCAATCAACCTATTGAATTTTCTAAATGTTTTATATTAATTTACTTATTTCCCCAAAATCTCTGTGAATACAATTTGGCAAAAATCATCAATTAAATTTTCCTTATGTGACAAGGCAGAGAAAGAAAACATAGAGTTTATAGTTCAGTGGTTGGAGAATTTCAGACTTTGGACTATAACTTAAATTCTGTATCACGGAAACTTGGAAATAATTTATTTCATGTAAGGTAATATATATGGAAATAAAGAATGTATAGTATATAAAAACTCATAGCCTAACTAACAACCATCTAAAGAGAATAATGGAGTGCTCTATAGTTGTACAAACCAGATAAATTTTAGGACAAACTTAATTTCAAAATATTAAATAAAACTTTTCTTGCAGCATTATGCACATTGTCTTTTGTACATAAATTACCTGAATACAAGTTATGTTTTCCTTACTGGACTATACATTCCCTGAAAGTGAGGGAAGTAAAAGGAGCTAATTGTTATTGGTCACCTGGTTTTAATAGGTGTTTATGTTACACTAATTTCAGCTTACCTGAAACAGTTATTATTATGTTCTTTTTCAAATAAGAAGCCTGTTGGTCAAAGGTTAAATAATACGGTCAAAATTATGTATATAGTGGGTGGACCCAGATGGCCAAATAGAAGACCCAGCACTGATCATCCCCACTGCAAGGACACCAATTTAACAAATATCTACACAAAAAGAGCACCTTCAGAAGAACGAAAAATAAGGTGAGCACTCACACTACCTGGTTTTAACTTCATATTGCTGAAGGATGCACTGAGGAGGGTTAGAAGATCGTCTTGAATAGTCAATGCCACCACTACTCCCCTATCCCCTGAAACAGCCACATGGTACAGAGAAGAACTCTTTGCTTGGCAGATGGAGAGGCCAGGGATTTCAAGACACTGCATTGAATTGAGGGCTACTCTGTCACAGCGGAAAGCAAAACCAGGCTGACCTCAGCTGATGCCCTCCCAAAAAGGCAATATTTAATCTAGCCCTAACTAGAGGGGAATCGCTCATCCCGGGGGTCTGAGCTTGATTTCTGGCAACACTTGCCACTATGAGTGAAAGTACTCTGGGGAGCCAAATAAACTTGAAAGATAGTCAAGGCTACAGGACTACAACTCCTAGGTGAGTCCAAGTGCAGAAATGTACTCAGAGCCAGTGGACTGAGACACCAGCCAGGGTAGCTAAGGATTTGCTTGTGTACCACCATTCTCACAACTTCATGCTGCACAACTCGTGGCTCCAAAAGAGACCCTTTCCTTTCTGTTGAAGAATGGAGAGAAAATTAGAGGTTGTCACTCATCTTGGATACCAGCTCAGCCACAAAAGGATAGAGCACCAGTTAGAGTCATGAGGCTCATTTTCCAGGCCCTAGCTACAATATGACATTTCTAGATACACCCTGGGCCAGAGGAGAAGCCGCTACCTTGAAGGGAAGGACAAATCACCTGCGACTAAAGAGACCTTGGTCCCTGAATAACAAGCAGCGATACCCAGGTAGTATGTTGTGGGCAATGGGTGAGACTCTGAGACTAGCTGGCTTCAAGAAGTAAGACTCAGCATATTGGCTGTTGTAGCTATAGGAGAAATTCCTTCTGCTTAAGAAAAGTGGAGGGAAGAGTAAAGAGTATTTTGTCTTGCACCTTAGGAACTAGCTCATCTACAGAAGTGTGGAGCACTAAGCCAGCTCTTGGGGTTCCTGATTCCAGGTCTTGGCTCTTGGTTCTTCGGTGGTATTCCTGGACTTGCCCTGTGCCAGAGGGGAGCCCACACCCCTGAAGGGTGAGTTTCACGCCAGGCAGCATTAACCACAGCTGACTGAAGAGTACTTGGGACTTAAATTAATATCAGCAGTAGCCTGACAGTACTCCCCATGGGCCAGGGGTGGCAGTGGCCATGGATAAATCTCCTCTGCCTGTGGAAAGGTGAGGGAAGAGTGGGAAAGACTGTGCCATGTGGTTTGAGTGTCAGCTTAGCCAGAGTAAAATAGAATCACTGGTAAGCATCTAAGGTTTTTGATTCCAGCCCCTGCCTCCTGGACAGAATCTCTGGAGCTGCACAAGGCCTGGAGAAATTTGCTATCCCTAAGGGAAGGACATAAGCCTCACTGGCTTCACTACCAACTGATTGTAGATCAGTAGGGTCTTCAGCAAACATAGGCAGTAGCCAGATACTGATATAGTAGGCCTTGGGTGAAACCCAGTGCTGTTCTGGCTTCAAGTCTGACTCCGCACAGTGACCCAATGAGAGTGGCCACCAGGGCGCTTGTGTCACTTCACTCCCAGCTCTGAACAAGAGCGAGAATCTGATTGGGAGAAAGTAAGGGAAGAAAACAAGAGTCTCTGCCTGGTAATCCAGAGAATTCTTCTGAAACTTATTTAAGGCTATCAAGATGTTACCTCTAGAAGTCTGCTAGAAACACAGCATTATTGGGCTTGGTGTGACCCCTAATGCAGATAAAGCTTAGAATACAAAACACAAGTCATTTATAATACTTGGAAAGCCTTCCCAAGGGTTATGAGAGCCAACAAGCCCAGACTCCGAAGACTACAATAAGCATCTAACTCTTCAATGGCTAGACACAGATGAAAATCCATAAGCATCATGATCATAGAGGGAAACATGACCTCAACAAATGAACTAAATAAAGAAACTGGGAACAAATCCTGGAGAAACAGAAATATGTGACCTTTTAGACAGATAATTCAAAATAGCTGTTTTGAGGAAACTCAAATTCAGGATAACACAGAGAAAGAATTCAAAATTTTATCAGATAAATTTGACAAAGAGATTGAAATAATCAAAAAGAATCCAGCAGAAATTCTGGAGCTGAGAAATGCAACTGACATACAGATGAATGCATCAGTCTTTTACTAGCAGAATTCATCAGATAGAAAAAAGAATTAGTGAGTTTGGAGACATGCTGTTTGAAAATATACAGTCAGAGTAGAACAAAGAATAAAAAGCAATTAAGCATGCCTATAGGATCTAGACAATAGCCTCAAATTGGCAAATCTAAGAGTTAGTGAGATTAAAGAGAAGGTAGAGAAAGAGATAGGAGTAGGAAGTTTATTCAAAGGCATACAAGAGAACTTCTCAAACGTAGAGAAATATATCAATATCCAACTATGGAAAGACTGTAGGATACTAGGCAAATTTAACCCAAAGAGGACTACCTCAAGGCATTAAATAATCAAACTTTCAAAGACCAAAGATTAAAAAAAAATTCTAAAAGCATCAAGATAAAAGAAACAAATAACATACAATGGAGCTCCAATATGTATGGCAGCAGATGTTTCAGTGAAAACTTTATGGGACAAGAGAGAGTGACATGACATATTTAAGGTGGTGAAGACAAAAACTTTACCCTAGTCTAGTTTATCTGGTGATACCATCCTTCAGACATGAAGTCTTTATTAATAAAGGCTTTTCCAGACAAACAAAAGCTGAGGATTTCGTAAACACCAGGCCTGTCTGACAGAAAATACCAAAGAGAATGCTTCATTCAGTAAGGAAAGTATGTGAATAAGCCATGAGAAATCATCCGAAGGTGCAAATCAAACTGGTAATAGGAAGTACAGGGAAAAATACAGAATATTATAACATTGTAAATGTTGTTTGTAAACTACTCTTAAGCAGAAAAATTAAATAATAAACCAATAAATATAAGTACAGCCACATTTCGAGACATAGAGAGTAGAATAAGAGAAATAGAAACAACAAAAATTTTAGAAGTGAGAGGATGAAGAGTTTTGATTAGTTTTCTATTTGCTTGTTTGTTTATGCAAACAATGTTAAGTTGTTATTAGCTTAAACTAATAGATTATATGATAGTATTTCCAAGCCACATGATAACCTAAAATCAAAAACATACAATGGCTATACAAAAAAAAATAGAAAGAAATTAAAGAATACCACTAGAGAAAATTATCGTCATAAAAGACAGGAAGGAAGGAAACAAGGAAGACCACAAAATAACCAGAAAACAAATAACAAAATGGTCAGAGTAAGTCATTTCATATTCATAATAACATTAAATGTAAATGGACTAAACTCTCCAATCAAAAGACATAGAGTGGCTGAATGGAAAAAAATGAGAAATAGTGAACTGTCGCCTTTCAGAAACACACTTCACCTAAAAAGACACACATAGATTGAAAATAAAGTCATGGAAAAAAATATTCCTTGCCAATGGAAGCCAAAAAAGAGCAGGAATAGTTATATCAGACAAAATAGATGTGAAGACAAAAACTAGGAAAAGAGAAAAAGAAGGACACTACACAGCAATAAAAGGGTTAATTTAGCAACAGGATATAACAATTTTAAATGTATATGCATCCAACAGTGGAGCACACAGATATATAAAGCACAAAGTATTAGAGCTAAAGAGAGAGAGACACCAAAACAACAGTATCTGGGGACAACACTCCACTTTCAGCATTGGACTGATCTTCAGACAGAAAATTAACAAAGAAACATCAGATTTCACCTACACTATAGACCAAATGGACCTAAAAGATATTTACAGAAAATTTCATCTAGTGGCTGCAAAATACACATTATTTTCCTCAGCACTTGGATATGTCTCAAGGATTGATTGTACGTTAGGTTAAAAAACAAGTCTTAAAACATTCAAAAAATTGAAATAATATCAAGCATCTTCTCTGACCACAAAGGAATAAAACTACAAATTAAGAACAAGGGGAATGTTGAAAATTATACAAACACATGGAAAATAATATATTTCTGAACGACCTGTGGGTCAATTAAGATATTAAGAAGAAAATCGACAAATTCATTGAAACAAATGATAATGGAAACATAACATAGAAAACCTATGAGAAACAATGAAAGAAGTACTAAGAAGGAAGTTTATAAGTGGCTACATCAAAAAAGAGGAAAAACTTCAAATAAACAACCTAACAAATGCATTTTAAATAACTAGAAAGGCAAGAGCAAAGCAACATCCAAAATTAGTAGAAAAAAAGCAATAATCAAGATCAGAGCAGAAAAAAATTAATTTGAAGAAAAGAGATACAAAAATCAATGAAACAAAAAGCTATGTCTTTTTAAAAAAATAATAATGAACAAAATTGACAAACCTTTAGGAAGACTAAGAAAAAGGCCGTGCATGGTGGCTCATGCCTGTAATCTCAACACTTTGGGAGGTCAAGGCAGGCAGATAGCTTGAGGCCAAGAGTTCAATACCAGCCTGGGCAACATGGTGAAACCTTGTGTCTACTAAAATTACAAAAAATTAGCTGGGCATGGTCATGCACACCTCCAGCTACTCAGGAGGTGAAATCACAAGAATGACTTGAACACAGAAGGCCAAGGTTACAGTGAGCTGAGATCATGCCACTGCACTCCAGCCTGGGTGACAGAGCAAGACTCTGTCTCAAAAAAAAAAAAAAAAGAAAGAGAAGAAAAGAGAGAGAGGGGTAGAAGAGAGAGAGAAGACCAAAACAAATAAAATCAGAGATGATAAAGGAGACATCAAAACTGATATTGCAGATATTCAAAAGATTAGTGGCTACTATGAGCAACTATATGCCAATAAATTGGAAAATACAGAAGAAGCAGATAAATTCCTAGATTTATACAACTTACTAAGATTAAACCATAAAAAAGTTGAAAACTAAACAGACCAATAAAAAGTAATGACATCAAAGCTGTAATACAATGACTCCCAATAAAGAAACTCTGGGACCCTATGGCTTCACTGTTACATTATTCTGAACATTTATAAAGAACTAATACCAATCCTGCTCAAACTATTCCAAGAAATAGAACATGAGGGAATACTTCCACAGTCATTCTACTAGACCAGTATTACCCAGATACCAAAATCAGACAAAGACACATCAAAAATGAAAGGTATAGATCAATATCTCTGATGAATATTGATGCAAAAATCCTCAAAAAATACTAGCAAATAAAATTCAACAATACATCAAAAATATCATTCATCAGGACCAAGTGGGATTTATCCCAGAGATGCAAGGATGGTTCAACATACACAAATCAATGTGATACATCATATCAACAGAATTAAATACAAAAACCATATGATCATTTCAATTGTTGCATAAAAAATATGATAAAATTCAACATCCCTTCATGATTAAAACCATCAAAAACTGGGTATAGAAGGAAAATACCTCAACATAATAAAAGCCATATACAACAGATCCATAGCTAGTAAACTTAAGAGGAAGAACTGAAAGCCTCTAAGATTGGTAACAGGGCAAGGATGCCCACTTTTATCACTATTATTCAACATAGTACAGGAAATCCTAGCTAAAGCAATCACACAATTTAAAAAAAATAAGTGGCATGCAAACTGGAAAGACAGAAGTCTAATTATCCCTGTTTACAGATGACATAATCTTATATTTGGAAAAACCTAAAGACTCACCAAAAAACTATTAGAACTAATGAACAAAAGCAGTAAAGTGCAGAACACAATATCAACATACAAATATTAGTAGTGTTTCTATATGTTAACAGGGAACAATCTGAAAAATAAATCAAGAAAGTAATCCTATTTATAATAGCAAATGAAATAAAAACAAATGTAATAAAATAAATGCAAATAAAATAAATACAAATGAAATGAAATATGTAAATATTAAACAAAGAAAAGATCTCTCTAATGAAAACTGTAAAACACTGATACAAGAAATCGAAGAGAACACAATTAAATGGATAGCTATTTCACATTCATGTATTACAACAATCAATATTGTTAAACTGTACATACTTCCCAAAGCAATCTACAGATTTAATTCAATCTCTATTAAATACCATTGATATTCTTTATATAAATAGAAAAAAAAACTAAAATGTAGATGTAACTATAAAAGACTCAGAATAGCCAAAGCAATCCTAAGCAAAAAAAAAAAAAAAAAAAACTGGAGGAGTTTAACCTGCCTTTAAATTACAGTACAGAGGTATAGTAACCAAAATGGCATGGTAATGACATGAAAACAAACACATAAGTCAGTAGAACAGAATAGAGAACCCAGAGATAAATCCATAAATTTACAGTGAACTCAATTTTGCCAATGTCTCCAAGAACACACACTGGGGAAAGGGCATTCTCCTCAATAATTGTAAAAATTGGATATCTATATGGCAAACAATGAATCCAGATCCCTATGTCTTGTTATATACAAAAATCTAATAAAAATGGATTACTTAAATCTAAAACCACAAACTATGAAAGTATTAAAAAGAAAATATAAGATTAACTCTCCAGGACACTTGGCAAAGATTTCTTGTATAGTACCCCACAAGCACAGGCAACTGAAGCAAAAAATGAATAAATGGGATCTGAATAAATTAAAAAGCTTCTGCATAGTAAAGGAAACAATCAACAAAGTGAACACAACCCACAGAATGGGAGAAAATATTCACAAACTACCCATCTGATAAGGGATTAATAACCAGAATATACAAGGAGCTCAAGCAACTCGAGAAAACAATCTAATAATCAGATTTTAAAATGGGCAAAAGAGGCTGTGCGTAGTGGCTCATGCCTGTAATCCCAGCACTTTGGGAGGCCAATGTGGGCAGATCACAAGGTCAGGAGTTCAAGACCATCCTGGCCAACACGGTGAAACCTCGTCTCTACTAAAAATGCAAAAAAAATAGCCAGGTGTGGTGGTGGGTGCCTGTAATCCCATCTACTAGGGAGGCTGAGGCAGGAGAATTGTTTGAACCCAGGAGGCGGATGTTGCAGTGAGCTGAGATCATGCCATTGCACTTCAGCCTGGGTGATGGGCCAAGACCCAATCTCAAAAAAAAAAAAATTGCAAAAGATCTAATAGAAAGTTCTTAAGAGATGACATAGAAATGACAAACAGGCATATGGAAAGGTGCTCAACATCATTGATCATCAGATAAATGCAAATCTGAACTACAATGAAATACTATCTCACCCCAATTAGAATGTCTTTTTTCCAAAATGCAGTAAATGCTGGGGAGGATGTGGAGAAAAGGGAACTCTTGTACACTGTTGGTGGGAATGTAAATTAGTACAACCACCATGGAGAACAGTTTGGAGGTTCCTCAAAAAAGTGAAAATAAAGCTTCTATAAGATCCAGCAATTCCAATACTAGGTATATACCCAAAAGAAAAGAAATTGGTATATCTAAGAGACACATACACTTCCATATTTATGCAGCACTATTCATTATAGCCAAGATCTGGGAGCAACCTAAGTGTCCATCAACAGATAACTAGATAATAAAAATGTGCTACATACACCCAATGAAGTACATTTCAACCATAAAAAAATGAGATCCTGTCATTTGCAACAACATGGATGTAACTGGAAGTCATTATGTTAAATGAAATAAGCCAGGCACACAAAGACATGCTTCATATATTCTCATTTATTTGTGGGAGCTAAAATGTAATATAGTTGAGTATCATGGAGACAGAGAGTTGAAGGGTGGGTATCAGACTGGCAAGAGTACTAGGGGATAGTGGTAAACGGGGATTATTAATGGGTACCAAGGAATAGTTAGAAAGAATAAATAAGACCTAGTATTTGCTAGCACAATGGGTGACTATAGCCAAATATAATCTAATTGTACATTTTAAAATAAGTAAATGTATATAGATTGTAACACAAATGATAAATGATGGAGGTGATAGATAACCCATTTATCCTGTTGTGATTATTAAGCATTGCACACCTGTGTCTAAATATCTCATGTAACCCATAGATCTATGTGCCTACTGTGTACTCACACAAATTAAAAATTTTTTAAATAATAAAATTAAAAATACACATGTAGGAGGATACAGGGTCAGAATGTGAAAGGATTTCTGTTTAATTCCACAGCCCTAAAATTTGTACTGTTACTTGATATTTAGCTAAAATCTCATTATCTAAGGACTATACCTTTAAAAAAATCTTTCTATATGCCACAGAACCCGTAAGACTTCTCACTGTAAAATAAGAATGTAAACATGCACATGTGTGTTCACTGCAGCAGTATTCACAATAGCAAAGATATGGAATCAACCTAAATGCCCATCAATTGTAGACTGGATAAAGACTACGTGGTACATATACACTATGGAATCCTACACAGCCATAAAAATGAGATCATGTCCTTTGCAGGAACATGAATGGAGCTGGACACCATTATCCTTAGGAATCTAACTCAGGAACAGAAAACCAAATACCGCATGTTCTCACTTAAAGGTGGGACCTAAATGATGAGAACACATGCACACACAGAGGAGAACCAAAGACAATGGGGCCTATCTGAGGGTGTGGAGGGTGGAGGGAGTGAGAAGATCAGGAAAAATAACTAATGGGTACTAGGCTTAACACCTGGGTGACCAAATAATTTATTTAACAAATCCCTATGACACGAGTTTACCTATATTACAAACCTGCACATGTACCCCTGAACTTAAAATTTAAAAAAAAACCAGAAACTTTCTATAAATATATCAGTTTTATCATCTGTTTTGCATCTTATCAATGCTTTAGAGTAAGTAATAATACTTGCATTCCCACATACTTGATGCATTGCTTCATTTTGCCATTCACCTTGTTTTATAAAGAAAATGTCTTTGAGCGTATGTGTATACTGAAATGATTAAATGAAAACTTAATTACAGGGTTGATGGACTATTTTTGAAGTTCAGTGTCCAGTATTTTGTCTTAGACATAATATGTCCTTAGCTTATACTTATTGAAATGAAGATAACTTAGAGGACGGAAAACAAAATAGGTTGATACCTTGTATTGAGGACAGAGAGCAGGTCAACCTTAGATAGGGCAGTGGCATCAAGATAGGCAATCCTGTGTAAGCATTAAAGAGTATGGAGTAAGGTATGGTATTTCTTATTGTTGTTGGTTTTTTTTGTTTTGTTTTGTTTTGTTTTTTTTGCCTTTACACACATATCGCAGGAGAATTTATGAATTCAAAAAGAGATGATTCATCTTGTCATCTCCTTGAACACCATTGTACCTTTAGTGAACAAAGCTGTCAACAGTTTTAATAGCCCTGTGAACTCAGGAAAAAGTCACTTAATACCATTTCAGCCTGATTCTAATCATTTGTAAAAAGCTTACTGTTCATAATGAACACCTATAAAATGAAAGCTGGTGTTGTCAGAGAAGACTTTAGTTTTCAATGTGTTTGTTTATCTCCATTTCCCCATGATGTAAACACAATCTGTTTTTAAGATTTCAAAAACCTATAATGATCAACAGTGCTATGTGCATTAAAACACTTAGTTTCCACAGACCTTAAATAATATATTGCTACAAGGCAAAGAGTGTTCGTGCTGTTCAATTGCATTAGATGTATGACATTTTCCGCATATATGGCTTTACGAATACATCTTAACGTTGATTTAACCACGTAATAAATTCTCCTTTGCTTTAAATGCAAGAATATTTTTATAGGAAGCAATTTTAAGTAAATATGTTATTTTTGTGAGTGTGTTTGTATATGTAAATGTAAATCCAGTGTTGCATTTTTACTTTTCTTAGAGTACTGCATACTTGTAAATATTTTTGTAGATTTTATTAAATTCATAAGACCATAAAATTAGGTTGAATCTAGGAAGAGATATTATTTTAAGGAAAAATACTTAAGGCAGAAAGTCTTATATCCCTTTGCAAACTGTTTTTGGCACTTAATTTTTATCTTAAATATACTTTGGGTAAACAAATGGCTTGGGAACAATTTGTTTTTCATCATAGGAACATTAAAGAGGAGACTTTAAAACTCTTAACTGCCTACAAACCTCCTTCACTGGCAGCAGCTACATTAGGAAATGAAAAAAAATAGTTAAGAAATAAATGCATCAGGCAGCAACAGTGATGCAGTCTCCCCTGTGAAAGCTGACCTTGCAGCAAGGTCAATGGGATTAGTTAATGCAGAGTGTCTTTCTCCATAATAAAAGAGACAACACACTAGCAATATACATGCAGGAGGAGGTAAAATATGTTATGCTATATGTACATACATGTATATATATAATAAATGTTCATTAAGTGTATGTTCATGCTCAAATACACCCTGAAATGAGATTTTAAAAATCTACTTCAAAGGCTCAAGTTTCAATTTTTAATAATCATATAAAGAATTGAGTTGTTCATCTGAAAACCATTAACAATATGTATTAAAAATTACTAACCTAAGAAAAAGTAACTTATTAAACATATCAATTCAAATGTTTTTATTTGAAAGCAACAGATAATATCTAACTTATATGTGAGAGTTTATTGAAACTGTGTAAGAGTAATTCATAAAATTAAGTAATAAACAAAAATGTCCTCAAACTTTTTCCCCACCACTACAGTTCAGTCACCACACGACAATAACATCAAGACTGATGCTTTTGAAGTATGTCTCAATTGCTTTCCCTTTTGTGTAAAACCTTAATTAATGTGGTTTCCTATTAGAAGTAGAAGAAAATCCATTTGTTTTACACAGCTAATACCACCCTACTTGACCTGTTCTCTCTTTCTGCCTTCCTGACTACATTCCACAACCATAGTATACCATCAACACTGACACTCTTTCACTTGCTGGAAAATCTCTGTCTTATTCTCATATTAGGCCTTTGCAAGTTTTGTTCCAGTTTTCTGGAATACTCTGCTCATAGATCTCCTTAAAGCTGACTCTTTCTCATTATCTAGATATCAACCCAAGCACAGTATTCTGGAGTGACCTTTTCTATCCACTTAAGTAGATGATATCCTATCGTTTGTCACTCAAGACCTTATTATTTTTTTTAATCTCTGGCTAACACTTATTGCTAGTCTCATTTTTATTTTGTTTTTAGGTTTATTGTTGCCTAACAGACAACAATTTATAATTATAAATTATAATTTATAGTCTGTCTAACAGACTATAAGTTATGTGGACACAGTCTCTTTCTTTGGCTCTTTCATGGTTTAATTACTGAGATTTACACTAAGGTATCTACTATTTAATAAATATTTGTCCATTCATTCAACATGTTTCCTAAATGCCTACTATATGGCAGGTCTTGTTTTAAGTGCTGTAGATATAGTAGCTTAAAAACAGGAATAAAATTCTCCTCTCATAAACTTCTGTTATATGGTGGTGACAGATAATAAATTTGTTGAATCGGTGACTCTACAAAGCATCAATGAGGACAGGATCCAACAGTTTTGAGTCTCTGTATAACTCTAGTTAATTTTTAACTCCTGTAAGAGACAATCTGATTGGCATAGCTTTAGGTAGGTATCTCTAAATTAGGATCAAATAGCCACAACCCAGCCAAAGACTTGGAAGACAACCTAATTTGTATTTACTTTATGGATATACATATACCCTTCTCCTACACAGGCAAAAATAATCCTGCCTAACAAAATTTAGCTACTGTAATGCAAATGAAAACACAATTGTCAGGTCTCTGATCAGAGGCCCACCAAATTGTATCAAGTTGTCACATCCAGATATGAGTTACTCTCCTATCGGATCCAGGAATTTTATCCGTTAACCTCTGAGTGGCTCTCATCTTGGCCTACTTACTCTGTAGCATTGCATTTCTTCAAACTACAATGAGTCGTGTGTTTAACACTATTATTTCATAGTATATATAATATTCAAAAGGGAGGTCATAGTTAACCGTAAACAGGAGGCCAGGTTTGGTGGCTCATGCCTGTAATCCCAGCACTTTGGGAGGCTGAGGCCAGAGGATCACTTGAACCTGGAGTTGAGCCCAGCCTGGGCAACGTAAGGAGACCTCGTGTCTACTAAATATAAAAAAGTAGCCAGGCATGGTGGGATGCACCTGTTGTTCCAGCTACTCAGGAGGCCCAAAAGGGAGAACCACTTCAGTCTGGGAGATTAGGCTGCAGTGAATGACGATCTTGCCACTGCACTCCAGCCGGGGTGACAGAGCAAGGGCCTGTCTCAAAAAATGAATGAATAAATAAATAAATAGTAAACAGGAGGGAAATGTGTTGTACGATCAAATGTCTTGAAGTTCAAACATGTATTATGTTCATTATAAAATGACAGGGTAATGATCTAAAAGTACAGAGGCAGAGTGAGGAGAAAATCAGTATCTTCTACTAGGCAGTTTCACAACATCAAGAGCTGTATTGTGTCTCTGCTGGCAAAATGGCTGGATCTCTCTTCTAATAATTATTTTACACAATAGATCATCTCAAGCTTACAGGAAAAATGTAGAAAATAATATAAAAGACAACTGTGTTTCCTCTACAGAGTTCAAATACATGTACGTTTTATACCATCCTTATTTCAGAGGACATTTTTCTTTAGGAAATATATCTTAAATATATCACTGAATAGTTAACAATAAAAACTGCCATTTTGCAAATTTTAAATTTATAGAAACTGTATCACTTGATATATGGGATTTCGCTATCTCCTTTTTCACCTCCAACATTAGGCTGAAATTTATATATGTTGATGCACATAGATTTACTTTATTCAATTTAATTGCTGATATTCTGAGCAACTCTTATTTTTCCATCACCGCTCTTAGAAAAAATGCTGCTGCAATAAAACATCTCTGGGTTTGTGTTTAATTGTGAGTACCTCTCTAGAGTAGATGTCTGGAGGTAAAATTTCTGAGTCGAAAATAATGAGTTTCCTCTAGCTTATCATCCTTGATTCTCCAGACACTGCTCAAATATATACTCTCACCAGTAATCTATAAAAACATGAATTAATCAACCTTGTCTTTAAAAATGGGTACTGTCAGATTTACAAATTTTTGTACTGTGATGAGGGTCTTATGAGTTTAAATTGCTTTCACCTAATGAGTATCAATAAAATTATCAGGTGTATTGGTTTGCTAGAACTGCCATCACAAAATTCCACAGACTGGATGGCTTAAACAACTGAGATTTATTTATTCACAGTTCTGGAGGCTGGAAGACCAAGTTCAAGGTTTTGCAAGACAAGGAAGGAGAGAGGCCTCAGAAGAGATCCTTTCTCCTTCCTTGTCTTGCAAAAGTTTGATTTCTCACTATGTCCTCTTAGTTTCTGTGTTCACATGCCTAATATATCTCCCTGTGTGTCCTAATCTCTTCTTCATAGAAGGATACACATGATGTTAGGTTAAGGCTCAACCTAACAACCCATAGTAACTGAATTACCTCTTTAAAGTCCCTATGTCCAAATATGTTCACTTTGGGAGATCTGGGGGCTTTGGCTTCAACATGTGAATTCTTCTTTCTCTGGGGAAAGAAGGATAGAATTCAGTTCCTGAAACCAGGGGACAAACAGGAGTCAGGAAAACATATCAAGAGAATATGTAATACGAGTGAAAGTTGAAGTGGGGCCAAATCTACAATTTCTGACTAAACAGACATAATACACACACAAACACACACACACAAACTAAAACTCACAATTATACAAACACACACATACACAAATACCTTCAAATGAAGCACTAAACATGGAAAGGAACAACCAGTACCAGCCACGGCAAAAACACGCCAAATTGTAAAGACCATCGAGGCTAGGAAGAAACTGTATCAACTAATGAGCAAAATAACCAACTAACATCATAATGACAGGATCAAATTCACACATAACAATATTAACTTTAAATGTAAATGGGCTGAATGCTCCAATTAAAAGACACAGATTGGCAAACTGGATAAGGAGTCAAGACCCATCAGTGTGCTGTATTCAGGAAACCCATCTCACATGCAGAGACACACACAGACTCAAAATAAAGGGATGGAGGAAGATCTATCAAGCAAATGGAAAACAAAAAAAAGGCAGGGGTTGCAATTCTAGTCTCTGATAAAATAGACTTTAAACCAACAAGATCAAAAGAGACAAAGAAGGCCATTACATAATGGTAAAGGGATCAATTCAACAAGAAGAGGTAACTATCCTAAATATATATGCACCCAAACACAGGAGCACCCAGATTCATAAAGCAAGTCCTGAGTGACCTACAAAGGGACTTAAACTCCCACACAATAATAATGGGAGATTTTAACAACCCACTGTCAATATTAGACAGATCAATGAGACAGAAAGTTAACAAGGATATCCAGGAATTGAACTCAGCTCTGCACAAAGTGGACCTAATAGACATCTACAGAACTCTCTACCCCAAATCAACAGAATATACATTATTTTCAGCACCACACCACATCTATTCCAAAATTGACCACACTGTTGGAAGTAAAGCTCTCCTCAGCAAATGTAAAAGAACAGAAATTATAACAAACTGTCTCTCAGACCACAGTGCAATCAAACTAGAACTCAGGATTAAGAAACTCACTCAAAACCGCTCAACTACATGGAAACTGAACAACCTGCTCCTGAATGACTATTGGGTACATAATGAAATGAAGGCAGAAATAAAGATGTCCTTTGAAACCAACGAGAACAAAGACACAACATACCAGAATCTCTGGGACACATTCAAAGGAGTGTGTAGAGGGAAATTTATAGCACTAAATGCCCACAAGAGAAAGCAGGAAAGATCCAAAATTGACACCTTAACATCACAATTAAAAGAACTAGAAAAGCAAGAGCAAACACATTCAAAAGCTAGCAGAAGGCTAGAAATAACTAAAATCAGAGCAGAACTGAAAGAAATAGAGACACAAAAAACCCTTCAAAAAATTAATGAATCCAGGAACTGGTTTTTTGAAAAGATCAACAAAATTGATAGACTGCTAGCAAGACTAATAAAGAAGAAAAGAGAGAAGAATTAAATAGATGCAATAAAAAATGAAAAAGGGGATATCAGCACCGATCCCACAGAAATACAGTCTACCATCAGAGAATACTACAAACACCTCTATGCAAATAAACTAGAAAATCTAGAAGAAATGGATAAATTCCTCCACAAATACACCCTCCCAAGACCAAACCAGGAAGAAGCTGAATCTCTGAATAGACCAATTACTGGCTCTGAAATTGTGGCAATAATCAATAGCTTACCAACCAAAAAGAGTCCAGGACCTGATGGATTCACAGTCGAATTCTAACAGAGGTACAAGGAGGAACTGGTACCATTCCTTCTGAAACTATTCCAATCAACAGAAAAAGAGAGAATCCTCCCTAACACGTTTTATGAAGCCAACATCATCCTGATAGCAAAGCCTGGCAGAGACATAACCACAAAAGAGAATTTCAGACCAATATCCTTGATAAACATTGATGCAAAAATCCTTAGTAAAATACTGGCAAACCGAATCCAGCAGCACATCAAAAAGCTTATACACCATGATCAAGTGGGCTTCATCCCTGGGATGCAAGGCTGGTTCAACATACGCAAATCAATAAATGTAATCCAGCATATAAACAGAACCAAAGACAAAAACCACATGATTATCTCAATAGATGCAGAAAAGGCCTTTGACAAAATTCAACAACGCTTCATGCTAAATACTCTCAAAAAATTAGGTATCGATGGGACATATCTCAAAATAATAAGAGCTATCTATGACAAACCCACAGCCAATATCATACTGAATGGGCAAAAACTGGAAGCGTTCCCTTTGAAAACTGGCACAAGACAGGGATGCCCTCTCTCACCATTCCTATTCAACATAGTGCTGGAAGTTCTGGCCAGGGCAATCAGGCAGGAGAAGGAAATAAAGGGTATTCAATTAGGAAAAGAGGATGTCAAATTGTCCCTGTTTGCAGATGACATGATTGTATATCTAGAAAACGCCATTGTCTCAGCGCAAAATCTCCTTAAGCTGATTAGCAACTTCAGCAAAGTCTCAGGATACAAAATCAATGTACAAAAAACACAAACATTCTTGTACACTAATCACAGACAAACAGAGAGCCAAATCATGAGTGAACTCTCATTCACAATTACTTCAAAGAGAATCAAATACCTAGGAATCCAACTTACAAGGGATGTGAAGGACCTCTTCAAGGAGAACTACAAACCACTGCTCAATGAAATAAAAGAGGATACAAACAAATGGAAGAACATTCCATGCTCATGGGTTGGAAGAATCAATATCGTGAAAATGGCCATACTGCCCAAGGTAATTTATAGATTCAGTGCCATCCCCATCAAGCTACCAATGACTTTCTTCACAGAATTGGAAAAAACTACTTTAAAGTTCATATGGAAGCAAAAAAGAGCCTGCATCGTGAAGTCAATCCTAAGCCAAAAGAACAAAGCTGGAGGCATCACGCTACCAGACTTCAAACTATACTACAAGGCTACAGTAACCAAAACAGCATGGTACTGGTACCACAACAGAGACATAGATCAATGGAACAGAACAGAGCCCTCAGAAATGATGCCGCATATCTACAACTATCTGATCTTTGACAAACCTGACAAAAACAAGAAATGACGAAAGGATTCCCTATTTAATAAATGGTGCTGGGAAAACTGGCTAGCCATATGTAGAAAGCTGAAACTGGATCCTTCATTACACCTTATACAAAAATTAATTCAAGATGGATTAAAGACTTACATGTTAGACCTAAAACCATTAAAATCCTACAAGAAAACCTAGGCAATACCATTCAGGACATAGGCGTGGGCAAGGACTTCATGTCTAAAACACCAAAAGCAATGGCAACAAAAGCCAAAATTGACAAATGGGATCTTATTAAACTAAAGAGCTTCTGCACAGCAAAAAAAACTACCATCTGAGTGAACAGGCAACCTACAGAATGGGAGAAAAGTTTTGCAACCTACTCATCTGACAAAGGACTAATATCCAGAATCTACAATGAACTCCAGCAAATTTACAAGAAAAAAACAAACAACCCCATCAAAAAGTGGGCGAAGGACATGAACAGACACTTCTCAAAAGAAGACATTTATGCAGCCAAAAAACACATGAAGAAATGCTCATCATCACTAGCCATCAGAGAAATGCAAATCAAAACCACAGTGAGATACCATCTCACACCAGTTAGAATGGCCATCATTAAAAAGTCAGGAAACAACAGGTGCTGCAGAGGATGTGGAGAAATAGGAACACTTTTACACTGTTGGTGGGACGGTAAACTAGTTGAACCATTGTGGAAGTCAGTGTGGCGATTCCTCAGGGATCTAAAACTAGAAATACCATTTGACCCAGCCATCCCATTACTGGGTATATACCCAAAGGACTATAAATCATGCTGCTATAAAGACACATGCACACGTATGTTTATTGCGGCACTATTCACAATAGCAAAGACTTGGAACCAACCCAAATGTCCAACAACGATAGACTGGATTAAGAAAATGTGGCACATATACACCATGGAATACTACGCAGCCATAAAAAATGATGAGTTCGTGTCCTTTGTAGGGACATGGATGAAACTGGAAAACATCATTCTCAGTAAACTATCGCAAGGACAAAAAACCAAACACCGCATGTTCTCACTCATAGGTGGGAATTCAACAATGAGAACTCATGGACACAGGAAGGGGAACATCACACTCCAGGGACTATTGTGGGGCTGGGGGAGGGGGGAGGGACAGCATTAGGAGATACACCTAATGCTAAATGACGAGTTAATGGGTGCAGGAAAACAACATGGCACATGTATACATATGTAACAAACCTGCACATTGTGCACATGTACCCTAAAACCTAAAGTATAATAATAATTATAAAAAAATACCTTCAAACTTCCCATGTATATTTAGCCTTAGCTTTGGGTACTAGTGAGGTTCACAGTAAGTACAAACATAAGTGAAATCCTATAGATCTGAGGAGTCAAATAACAGTACAAGTGTGTTTGGATTTGAGGCATCCTCTCACATGACGTGTCCAGAATATAAAGTTTACCTTTTTTACACAATAGATGCTATATGTTTAGGAAGGAGGAGTGGAAAAGGAATCCTAAAAATTTAACATTTAAACTAAAGAAGACTTGTAGATATTGTTGTTTAAAAAATAAAAAGAAACTGAAGCAGACTATTTCAAATAAGGTTATATAAATTATTGAGGTATCCTAAATTTACATAGTAGGTTTATATTAAACACTCTTTTTAGACATTAAAATAATAGTGGTTGGAAAATACTTAGTATAGATATAACCACAGTATTTACTTAAAGTCATCTTTCAAGTTTTATTCGATTTTTTTAATATTTCTGTTAAACATGTTTTACTGAAGATGTCTAAATATCTTAAATTTATCCATAAAAAAACAGGCAACTTTTGTTTCTAAGTAAATCAATGGATCCAAAATGGATTTCTTAATTTTTTATGGGTTTAAATTTTCTAGAGAATGTTCTTAATTGGCTGCTCTGTTTTTAATGTGTGCTGTTCACTGGATGAAAGAGCTTCCACTGTTAACACCAGAAGAGAAATGACAGAAAACAGGAGTAGGATGTATATCCATTTGTTTCTCATTTCATGATGGAGTCTCCTCTTCTTCATCCATGTGATAAACCTTTCTTTGCACACAATGAGTGTTCTTTGTGATGCAGTGATATAAGAGAGTACAGAAGCAATGAGAGTTCAGCACATGGAGTGAACACGAGAAGTCTTTTGCCTTCCAAAGAACTCAGTCTTCAAAGTCTCTCCCTTCAACGATAGACTTAAATTCAAAGGATAGAATATCAAAGACAAGACCAATGAAGTAATTGAGCTAAAATCTCACATTAGAAATAGAGCGGGGAAAGTTTTTACATTTAAGCAACAGAAATCTCAGAATTATTTTCTGTCAAAACAATACAGTTAGATTCAGTCTCAGAACTCGTGAAAACAGCTTTCTGATTGTCACAGGGTTAACAAACTCACAGACATTTTCACCTTGAGATTGAAAATATAGACCTTAATATCAAAATGCATTATGCAAATAGGTCTGTAGATAGTGAGGTTCAATTCTTCTGGGATCTCTTGAATATATAAAGAAGGCCTCTTAGAATTGTTAGACTGAATAATGAGAGGTGGGAACATTTATCCATTACTAATCATCTCCCCTTGGTTGAATCTTGACACTTAGGATGTTAATACCTCTGCAAGTTTTATGTATAAGTTCTACCATTCTCTAAAGTGTCTGGAGAGCCCTAATGCAAGAAGCAGAGATGCGGTTCACAAACTAGAGACAAAATGCTGGTAAGCCAAAGTGAGTTCAAGCCTCCAAGGAATGGTCTATTCCAAAATACCTGAAATCAGAGGTAGGATTGAGAGGACATGATTCTAGGTAGCAAATAGCAAATGTATCTGAAGCAGTCTACCATGTAAAATATTTATAAAAACACAATATGCTTATGTTTTACATATAAAGGTTCCTATGCCAGTGAGACTAAGGGGGCGAAATCTCTGCAAAGGAATACACAAGAATAAGACATGCTAAAGACCCTACTATAGCAACTGCTATTGATAGTCATTACCTGCCTTTTCTACTACGTCTTCTAGATTTCCACCACATTCAATAAGGACTACAGCTGGAAATAATGTTTTTGCCCAGTTTTGTCTCCTAAATCTTCATGCTTGTAGAATTTGAGTTCTTACTTCACTTGCCTTTATTGCACCATGTTTCCTGCTATTATGCACTCAACATTTTCACTGGGTATGGAAGCAACAAGGAATTCCACATCAAATGCCTGAAGTTCACACACACATGAATGTGTACTACCAGTCCTAACTCATCATAATAATCACAGTTTATTTTTTCTGCCAGTAGAGTACTTTCTTTGTTTTATGGTCCAATGGCCTGAAAAAACACAAAGTAAGCAGGTGGTACTTTTAGCTTCCGATTTAGTTATTTATCACAGGTGTTCCACTTTACCATGCAGATCCCTCTTTACAACTAAAGGCCAAGGAAGTTTATTGGCTAACAGCCAATCTTCCTAGGGACTTGGTTCTTGGCTGAAAGGAGAGCTATCTTCTTTTTTTTTTTTTTTTATTATACTTTAGGGTTTTAGGGTACATGTGCACAATGTGCAGGTTTGTTACATATGTATCCATGTGCCATGTTGATTTCCTGCACCCATTAACTCGTCATTTAGCATTAGGTGTATCTCCTAATGCTGTCCCTCCCCCGTCCACGCACCCCACAACAGTCCCCGGAGTGTGATGTTCCCCTTCCTGTGTCCATGAGTTCTCAAAAGGAGAGCTATCTTCTAAAGGTTAGGCTTTCTTTCTAGGAAAGCCTACATTCCAGATGGGTCATTGCAGGGTATAAAGGTCCAGCCATCTCACCCCAAATTATGACAACTCTGAAGAAAATTCAAGCTTTGCAGTCCTCCCTGGGAACATGCTAAGGCATTCTGACAGCACTGTAGCCCAGTTTCTCTCTCTGCCAAGTTTTCATTCTGAATGAAACTCTGTTTTCATTCCTTTCTCTTGAGATACTGATCTTAAGAACACACTTTAATAAACATGCTCCACACTAACCTTCAACTCAGAGTATGTTTCCTTGGGAACCAATCTGTGGTAATTGATACAAGGTGGTCCAAAAAAACAGTGGTAGAATGGGATTTGGGAGCTGAACTACATGTTGTGCAGCTGGCATTAGGGGCCATATTACTGGTTGTAGAAGGAGCTCATAGAGTACCTGGGACAAGTTATCAGTAGAATTCTCAAACCTTTATTGTAGTAAACTGGAATGTATTCTGTTGGAAGGAACCACCCTGTTGCGTAGGAGAAATAGTAATTAAAAGGACAACGAAATTAGTAGAAATAAATGGCTGTTGCTAGGGTAAAATGATGTTTTGAGAAGAGCTAATGAAATGCTGATGATGATTAGCCTTCAAAGGTAAAAGTCATAGAAACTTGATGGCAGTATATAAAGATGTTCTCTAACTCAGCTGTATCATAGAGAATGCTAAGATTTAGCCCCAGGACTAAATAATTAATATAGCAGAGCTCCAGATAAACTTGTAGGACTCATACGTCTGATATGTCAAGGTCAAGGGCCTGATTGAGAAAGAGTGAAACCCTAAAATATGGGTGAAGAAACTGTTTGATGCAATAAAACATCTTCAATCCCTAGATTTTTTTTTAACTGAAGTTAAACTTTTGGTGCAATCTTTCAAGTCAGAGGCTAACATTTTACCATAGCTTCAATGTGATATATTCAGAAGCTTCTACTCTACAAAAATGATCCCACAAACAAAACAAAACAAAAAATGTATGCATCCACCCAGTGTAAACTGGCCCTCTGACATCCCCTCAGGACAGTTTTCTCATAACTAAGGTTGAGTCACAACATAACCCCACTGAAGAACTGCTGGAATTGCTAGGGAAGCATGGATTTATATTCTGAAAGAGCAGCAGGACCTAACACATCTATTGGTAGGAGCCCTGGAGAATATGTAAGACCATAATGAGAGAGTGCACAGTCAAAGAGTATAGAATGTAAACTTGTGGTTGGGCACAGTCGCTCACACCTGTAATCCCAGCACTTTGGGAGGCCAAGGAGGGCAGATCACAAGATCAGGAGATCAAGACCATACTGACCAACATGGTGAAAACCCATCTCTACTAAAAATACAAAAAATTAGCTGGATGTGGTGGTGCGCACCTATAATCCCAGCTACTCGGGAGGCTGAGGTGGAAGAATAGCTTGAACCTGGTAGGCAGAGACTGCAGTGAGCTGAGATCGCGCCACTGCACTCCAGCCTAGTGACAGAGCAAGACTCCATCTGAAAAAAAAAAGAAAGAAAGAATGTAAACTTGTATAAGAAAAAGAAAAAACTTTCTAATATGAGGGTTCTCTCCTGGGATATGGGATTTCAAATTCTGGCATGATTTCCAGGAGACAGTGATAAAAGACGATTAAGATATCTCTTAGAGACATGGAAAAAGTGATGACAGTCAAAGTAAAGCCAAAAAGCCAAAATTACAAGAGATCAAGCATACAGAATTAAACATGCTGGAGTGTTTTTGAGGTGTAAAACCAATTATCCCCTCTCTCTATCCAGTACTATGTTTCATGGAACAATTTGGAGGACACCACATTTACCAAAGCATCAAGAGGGACACAAGCATCACTGTGAAGCTAAGGTAAGTAGTGGCTCTACTCAATAAATAAGGGTTCATGGAAAACATGCTGTTGTAGAACTTGGCTCGCTGATAATAATGGAGATAACAAAATCTGCAAATAGAAGTCAGGTAGCAGTACTGGACTATCAGTAGTTAGTACGGTGCTATTATAATAATAAGTAGCAAGGTTCAATTGTCCCCCAGGGTACATGGCCCACCGAAAGCTATGGATATGGTTTATGGAACATGGCACCCCAAGGAGTGACCTAGATGGACACTCTGTTTATGATATTTATTGGTGTATACATAATAACATGTATTGCTCAGTCTATTTAACCAAATGGAATAAATAATGCAGGTTGAGGAGATTGAGCATGGTAATCCCAGTAACAGGTCACCGCTTTTCATATTCCAGCCCTGAGCCAGTTTTCAGAATAAGAACCATTGAGAGTAGAGATGATGTCTCAAGAAAGATTCTGTAATTCCCTAACAAGTATACATAGGAATTATCCTAATTTTTCCCCAAAGGGACCTATGGCCATATGCTCATGTAACTATATATCAAATCAGTGGGAATCCCCAAACATTTCAAGGACTACTGAACGCTGGTTACGAATTGATTAAGGACTAATTGCCTCCTTTGTTTTGGGAGAGGTATAATATAATGTTTGCTATTTACTAGTTAGTTTGTCTTCTTGAGGGTTGGAATCATACAAAGCAATTGACTGCTAACAGGCTGAGCATTGAGCAACATGTGTTTCCATAACTGAGAAAGAAAATCTTATGCTTTTATGATGATGTATATTCATCATCACTGCCACCATGGGCACTCCATTCATGGGCTCATTGAGCCAACACTGGAGAGGCTGAAGACAAAGGATGTTCTATATCCACAGATTTGGTTATCATGCCTACCTGCTTGTCAGATACCTCCTTTATGGAAGATGCTTTCTGATGCTAAACAATGTGAGCTACAATCATCTCCACATTTCATATCGTTTTGTCATAGGTTCATTAACTTGCCTTTTCTCCATACTTTCTCATCTCTGATCTTTCAATCTTCCTTCATCCAGACTACTGATCTACCAGCCCATTTTCCCTGAAAAGAATTACACACACACACCCACACACACACACACACTTCAAACTATTCTCTCTCCATATAATAAATGGCTAACCAAAGTACTTAAAGCTCCACTTACATGGGGAATTTTTCCTCAACTCTGTCCTTTTTTGGTCACACCTGAATGAAAGGACCATACATTGAGTGAAACAGTAGTCTACCATACCAATATATGAAGACAACCCATTATCAACCAGGCTTAAATGTGTCTTATCCCCCAGAAACTGGTCATGGAGGAATTCTAATGAGGCAATTGATGTACTCTGAAGAAGGACTGTTTCTACAACAGAGATTGGTGATATGAATCTGGGCCAACTGCTTATGAAAATTTTTGATGTTCCCTAAAATAACTGAGAAATTATCTCAAATGTACTGTTTCCATCATAAAATGCATTACTGTTTCACCAACTTGCTCTTATAGCTCAGAAAATTGATAATACTATATTTATCATGTGCAGCCCTGGGCACTTCATCAGTTAATGACCAGTAGTAGTCAGGTGCTCAGCCTCTACAAAGGCCTATTATTATTTCAAGGGCTCTTGTTCAAATGGCTGTTATTTTATAAATTCCAAAATCATGATTTTCCTGCAGAGTATCTGGGCATCTTTGCTATTTCTTACCTATATATTCACTCTCTAGCACACATATTTTAAAGGTCACCCAGAGTATTTGCCAATTTATATACACCATGTTCACCTATCATTTCATCACTACAGTGCGTCACTGTACTGCACATGCACACAACTTAAAAATGATCACGAACTCTATTGTCCCTGAGGCAAAATACATAATGTTCATCACTTTACTGCCTATGTAATAGGGAACTTATTTGACCAGTTTTAATGATGGAAAATAAGGCATTTGCCAAGTAACTAGGCACATATTAAAGGACAGAGGCTATTGATTTGTTTCTGTACATATACCACATTAAGCATAGTATCCATACTCCATGATCTATTTGGATTTTAAAGGAACTAAATAGAGAATTGAATGGAGATATGATGGGACCACCCACTTTACCTCCTTTCCTCTTGTGGAGTGGTGATTATCTCAAAAATTCTCCGTGGGATGCAGTATTGCTACTGATGTACAAATAATTTTGGCTGGGTTTTAAAGAGAGGAGATTCAGGGTCTTCTATCGGCACTTTCAACAATGTCTTTGTAGACCAGGGAATGAGTACTAAGTTTCTGAAAAGTATCTAAATATTTTCAAATGAATTATTCACATGATGACTGAAGGAACAATCAGGAAAATGGCATCACTTTAGAATGGAGTTTGGCCAGGATTCCAGGTATCACCTGGCTTTCACAACTTCCAATTCTAAAATAGAAGGAAAGAATAGTATTCTAGTTTACCTGGTATCAGTCTTATCTTCAACAGATAGTCTTTGAATAGTTTAGATATTCTCTTTTTCCTGATATAAGTTACTCTGTAGATTTTGTGAAATTGCAGTATATGTGTGTGTGTGTGTGTGTGTGTGTATATATATATATAAAATCTCACATAATCAATAACCAATGTTCTCTCAACTTTACTATCTGCATCTTTCATTTTGTCTTTGCAGCAATCAATGAGCAGATACTATCATCCTTTTTCAAGGTTTATTTACCTGTTGTATTTTTTTAATGTTCATCATTTCTACTTCATGAGAAGACATTGTATTTAATTTTTTAATCTTTGTCTTCATCTTTATTTTGATCTTAGTATTACAAGTAGTTATATTAAATATTCACTGTCAATACTTTTTTTCCAGAAAGAAACATTAAATAAGGGCTTACAAACAGAAGCCATGTCTGGGTCTTGGAGAGTGACAAGACAAGATGGTAGATCCCTGTGTCATTATCCTTCAGACCCAGGATTTATATGCCATAGGGAAAGCTTTCTGTAGGACAATTGCTTAAAAGCAGGATTTATGGTAAATATGATAACATTAAGGTTGTTTTGACCTAAGGGCAAGATTTACAGTAAACACATGCTCTTACACAAGGAAGAGTAGATAAAAATAGAAATCTTAGAGGCCTTCCTGGAACTGGAATTAATCAGAAGTCAACATGGTAGATGAGCATCCAAGAGAGAGTTGCTCTGGCCTCCACACTCCACCCATCTCAATCCAGCTTTTACAACCTCATGCACCCTCCTCTTCCACAATTGTCCCTGAGCTTAAATTTAAGGAAGATGCTTCATAACCTATATAGCTTTAGTACCAGTGTGTTGGCAATGAAAAGCCCAGTGGGTTTCCAAATGTGAGAGATTGACAGGCTCTGTTGAATAATCTCTAATCTTTGAAACACCACCCATGACTTTGGTTTTCTCAGAAGTAAAACAGTGAAATATCTATAGTATTAATACTTTGAATAGTAGAAATGTAATGCACACAAGGATTACAATCAAACTTTTTTTATGCCAGAACAGCAATATAAAAGAACTTCTTCCATTAGGGATCCAACTAAAAGCATCGTGAAGAAAATTAAAACCCAGTTTTTCTGTACAGACTTCTTATAGCCAGGAAATAATTCAGGATTTAGCCCAAATTGTGGACAAATAATATAAACTCAAAAAATTGATCAGGGCTAGAATCTAAGTTTTATTCTCTCCAGTTTCCCCATTACTACCAAAGATAAATCATAGTAGGATCAACTTATTTGCAAAATACACTTTTCCTTGAACTGCATGCTGCTCCATTATTATTATAATTAACATGTTACCCTGGAATCTGACACCAGTCTGCTACCACTGTAATTCACACACATACAATATGATTGTGAGTGTTCATACACATATATATATAAATAACAGGAAAGGAAATAAAACCAGAATTTCATGTTATCTTCTTAATATTGGTTACTAGCCTTATACTAATAGTTATTGGTATAGTCCCTTTAGCCAATTTTTTATTAGCTCTACTAGTATGCTGAACCACTTTTTTTACATTACACAAAAACATTTATGATAATCTGATAACAACAAATGCACATTTTACACAAATTAAACTAGAATGTAACATAAACAAATTGCTTTAAGTCGCTAAGTTTTGTGGTTGGTTGTCATAAAACAATAGCTACCTGATATAAAATTAGGATCTAGAAAGAAGTGTTATTATAGCAAAACATAAAATAAAAGACATTGGCTTTGGGCAATACATAGGTCCTAGATAAAAATACTAAAACAATAGCCACTTATATAGTGCTGAAACAATTTGCAGTCACTTATTGTAATTTAAAATATAGGAAATATATTCAGTGATCTTTTGAAATTGAGCAATAAAATTTTGAAGCAGAATGTTCAAAGTAGCGTCTAGCTGTTTGAACAGGTTGAGTATCCCATATGCAAAATGATTGGGACCAGAAGTATTTTGGCTTTTGATATTTTTTCAGATTTTGGAATATTTGCATGTGCAGGAGATATCTTGAGGATGGGACCCAAGTCTAAACATGCAATTCATGTATCCTTCATGTAAATCTTATATACATAGTCTGAAGGTAACTTTATACAATATTTAAAATGATTTTTTGCATAAAAAGTTTGTATTAAATACTTATGTGTAAAATTTTCCACTTGTGGAATCATGTTGACACTCAAAACATTTCAGGGTTTGGAGCATTTCAGATTTCAGATTTTCGATGTTCAAATTAGGAATGCTCAACCTGTATTCTCATATTCTTTTGTCCCAAAATACACAGCAGATTTAAAGAGAAACTGCCCAAGTTACAAATATAATTTAAAAGAAATATAGAGGAGTCAGAGCTTACTGAGTTAGAGAATAAAACAGTTTCTCATATCTAACTTTTTTTTTTTTTTTCTGAGATGGAGTCTCCCTCTGTCACCCAGGCTGGAGTGCAGTGGCATGATCTCAGCTCACTGCAGTCTCCGCCCCCCAGGTTCACACCATTCTCCTGCCTCAGCCTCCCGAGTAGCAGGGACTACAGGCGCCCGCCACCTCATCCGGCTAATTTTTTGTATCTTTAGTAGAGACGGGTTTTCACCATGTTAGCCAGGATGGTCTCGAGCTCCTGAACTTGTGATCCACCCGCCTCGGCCTCCCAAAGTGCTGAGATTACAGGCGTGAGCCGCTGCGCCCAGCCCCTCTCATATCTAACTTTTCAAATACAACATCCGATCCAGGGTGCTGTGTTCAGCCAAAAAATTGAATAAAACATGTTGAAATAGGACCTTTTTCTTTTATAAAAGTTCTGAAATAATTAAGGTGGTATCCCCCAGAAACTCTTCCAAACAAGTGCTTATAGGAATAAGGCCATTGACCTACAACCAAAGGTAATTCACTTACATTCAAAGTAGCTTTAAGTCTGAAAAACGGTATCCTAAAATAAACTGTGAGGTTGAATCACACTGAAAGATTTTTTTTTTTTGGATAATTGTTAGAAGTGCCATCCATCTGTAGTAAAAGGCACTAAAGTTGTTCAAAAATCTAAAAGTTAAACAATAAAAAACAACAAAACCCCAATGACCTCCAATTTTCTATAGACTAGAAGAAAGTTGAAAAACTTTCTCAAAAGGCTTATTTCCCCATGCCATTTTAAAAGTGGTCAAGGTAGAAAAGGAAAGATATCCCAGACAGTGGAGCCAAGAACCCTGGAGAAAAACAACTGAGGGACACTTCCAAGGAGCAGGGGCCTAACCAAGGCCTATTAACTCCCCCCAACCCTGCTCACCGCCCCAAGAAAGGAGATCAGATGATATTGGCTAGTAAAATTTTAGGATTGCTCAGGATCAGCGACAAGTGCTTCCCTCTGCTTGGCTTTTTGAGTGGGAGTTTACTGCTGCTACTCTGTTCTCACCTCACTATTGTATATAGAGTATTAGAATAGGGGGAAAAGAACTTGTCTTTTCAGTTTACAGATGTCTGAATCAGAAGGAGCCATACCTGAAGAACTATATTCAGATCTGATGTAGACCATGATATGCAGGTTCACTGAGACTTTTGTCATAACTGGACTTGACTTAGGGAATTCTGAGATGGAGCCGAGCACATTTAGCTGTTGGAGATTCATGAGTTGTTGTGGTTAGAAATTGGATTTGATAGCATGGTTTTAAACTCAGTTTCAGTTTTTCCCACCTTCTATATCCACACTTGAATTGTGTTTTTGAAGCTCTTCCCATCGAAATATGTAACCTATAATATAAATCTGAGAGGGCCAGTTGATTGCAACAGAAGTGATGATACTCCCATAAGCTTGTGAGAACAAAGCCCTCAGACAAAGTGTCACAGCTGCTATTAGGAAAGAAACCATCAGCACATACTAAAAAGGCTAGTTGGGAAAGGTAAGTGCAGGGTATTGAAAGTGGCTGCAATATTTTCAATATATTATACTTCATCTTTGGTTGACCTGTTTTTTTTTTTTTGATCGGGACATTCTTAAGTCAATTTTCAGACGAATTTCCTCGTTTCATAAAACATATTTAAACATTGAACTCAAATGCAAGAAATTGTCTTCTTTAATTCTATTGATATGTTGATTGCTCTAAGTTGTGACATACAGTCTTCAAAACTCTGCTTGTCACCGTCACTCTTTTCTTCAATATTATGGCATAATATGTCTGCTTGTACCTTCTTTAAGACCAACACATTGCTGACATATTCATTGTGATAATCAATAAGAAATAAATATGTACATCCAAAAGATCTTCAACAGGTTCCCAGATGTTTCTAGCATATGCAATATTAAAAAAAGACATGCTAGCCATGAAAAGATACACATTAAATTATTTTTGTAATATCACCTAATGAAACTCTTTTCTAAAAACTGGTTTTAATTTAGGAAACTCATTCCTTGCATAATCTCTGAAGTTAAATGCCAGAGCAAAGAAATTTAGAGAAATAGGCAATGTAATCTTTCTATTAATATGTTCAGCTAAAGTCACTGACTGTGTAAGAGATGAACAAAAATGATTTTCTCCTAAAAGAACTAATTCTCCTTGTGTAAATTTGTTTAAATAAAACCAATAAAAATTTGACATGGGCTGGAATTTTCTTCTTTTCTTTGCCATAAGCAAGAACATTTACTGTCATGACATTTCTTCCTTCAGAAGACTGATAAACTCTTTACCTTTTCTGTACTGATTAAAAGATAGAAAATATGGATTAATAATGGCTCAATGTAAAATTATCAGAAATTTAGTGAGTTATTTTTATTAAACTAAATTATGTGCTTGATTTGTTGCTTTTCACGAAGAAATAATTGTATATTTAAAGGATAGAGAAGTTTTAATTTTGTCTTAGCTTATCAAATGCTTTGTTAGTATTTATTAAAATAGAAAATAAAAGAATGTATGAACTTGGGAATTGTTCAATTGGTTTCTTAAATTTTAACAAATATATCATTAATAATTTTATTATATGAGATATATATATTATATTTATTTCTAATAAGAGCTACTACCTACAGGAAACTCAAAAGGCCACAAAATAAAATGTTATGGAAGGGATTATTTTTGAAGTAATAATAAAAAATAATTAAAGGGTTCATGCATCTCCTTCTTAAAGAACAAGTACTATTTTGCTAGATTCAATCAATGTATCATAAAATAATACAGACAATAAAAATATCTTACCACTGTATATTAAAATTGATAAATGAAGAAATAGGATGAAAAAAGTGAAGGAAAATGAATTTATCTGGAGAGAACATAGGAAATAAAATAGAGGTTTACTGGGATAAATAAGAGTGCTAAAAAGAGAAACCAAAAAAATACAGATTAGTACATTATTTAAATCTACAAAAACATTTTTGAAAGTGATATAAAAAAACAGACTTTGAAAGATGTTGCACACTTTCAATTTAAGCTTTAGATGCAGTCACGAGGTTTTTATGTGCACTCAACGAAAAGACAGTATAAAAATATAATGAGCAATTATAATACTTTTCTAATAAACTTCATAGAAACAATAAAATCTATCATTTAAGTATCTGGGTCGATGACACTGACAAATACATACACCCATACAACCATTATCTCAATAGAGATATATAACATTTCCATCTCCCCAAAAGTTTAACTCTGTTTAAAATAATCTCATAAACCCACCAGCTACCACCTCTTGCAACCATTGGTTTTGATCTGATTTCTATTGCTATAGGTCAGATTTGCCTGATCTAGATTTTCCCTGTTCTCAAGTTTTACATAAATGAAACTATATAGCACATGTTCATTTCTTCTAGCTTCTCTCAACAAAATCTTTTGGATTTTCATCAATGTTGTTGTATGATGCAGAAGTTCATTACTTTTGATTGCTAAGTAGTTTTCCTTGCTGGATGATTATATCACAGGTTTTTTTTCTTATTCACTCACCTATTGATGGACATGATTTCTTTCTAGGTTTTAGCTATGAAAATTCAGGAATTAGAATTTTCTAAACATATTGTGTATATGTGTATATAATGATTTATACACACATACATATAATAGTAAATTTGTAGTTGTGGCACTCCTACATCATATGAGTGTATAATTATCATTTTAGGATACTTGCAAAATTATTTTCCAATGTGGTTACACTATTTTATATACCAATCGGCAAATTTAGGAGAGTTCCAATTCCATATCCTTACCAACATGTGGTACTACCATGTTTTTATTTTTTGCCATTCTAGTGAAATTTAAGTGGTATTAACTTGAATTTGTGAACATACTGAGCATTTTTTCATATAATATTGAATAATCTTAAATATGGTTTTGTAAAGTATGTCTGCAATTAATTTTACCCCCTTTTTGGGTTGTTGGTCTTTTATTCTTGACTTCTTAGAATTATTGATATACTCTAAAGACAAGAACTTTCTGAGGTATATGTGTGTTGAATATCTTCTGTCGGTTATGGTTTTGTGGTTTACGTTTGTTTTTTTTTTTGTCCAGGCATGATCTCAGCTCACTGCAACCTCCGCCTCCCAGGTTCAAGTGATTCTCCTGCCTCAGCCCCCGAGTAACGGGGACTACAGGTGTGCACCACCACGCCTGGGTAATTTTTGTATTTTTAGTAGTGATAGGGTTTCACAATGTTGGCCAAGCTAGTCTTGAACTGTTGACCTCAAGTGATAACGCCCGTCTCGGCCTCCCAAAGTTCTGGGATTATAGGCGTCAGCCACGTGCATGGCCAGGTTTTCATTTTCTTAATGATGCCTTTTAAAAATTAGAATTACTTCATTTTGATTAACTCAAATTTTTCAATATTTCCCTTTCTTCTGTTCCTAGAAAACTTTAGTTTCTCCAGGGTTACAAAAGCTTTCCACTGTATTATTTCTAGAAACTTTATTATTTTAGCTTTTATATTTATGTCTATAATTCATTTCAAAATCACGTATTTTGAACACCATATGTTCTATAAAGTCATCCAATTACTTCAGCACCAAATGTTGAAAAGATTAGGCTTTTTAAAATATGCTGTTTCCATTATCATTCAGTTTACAATGTATTCGAATTCCCTTTGTTATTTTTAAACTGACTCTGGTTTAAATTTGTTTGGTAAAATAACACACGGTATATAACTTTAATACTTAAAACTTATTGGTACTTGTTTTATGGCTCAGTATTTTATCTACATCAGTTAATGTTCAATGATGTAGATAATTGTTCATTTGCTATTGCTTGTCTCACGTTCCGTAAAGATAAATTAAAGTTGACACTATTGTTCTGGTTTATTCCTATGGACATTCTCTTTAATGTTATCAATTGTTAAGAGAAGGGTGATAAAATCTTCATTTGCTGATTTGTTACTTCCTCTAATTCTGTCAGATTTTGTCTTGTATTTTCTGAAGCCTTGAAATTAGATGTAGACACATTTTAAATGACAATGTCTTCTTTATGAAATGACATTTTGGTTACAAAATATATCTTTAGTAAATTACTTGTTCCAAATTCCACATTATTATTAATATAGCTTTCTAAAAATTAGTGTTTTAGTAGTTAATGGATATTTTTTTTTCAAGTTTCATGCCTTTCTAGTAAAGTGTCCTTCTTGTAGAAACCATTTTGTTGGATCTCCTGTTTATACTCTGCTTGATGATACCTGACATTTTATTGAATGTTAAAACTAGTTTCATAAATGTATTTATATAAGAATTAATACTACCATTTGCTATTGATTATACTGTCTCATTTTTACAATTTTTATATGTGTGCATTCTCGAGGATTGAGAACTGTTTCATAGCAAATTTTTAATCTTTATTATTAGCTATACCTTGTTTTAATTTTTTATTGTAAAAAAATTTTTATGAGATTTATAATATATCTCATTAAATTATTACAGTCTAACTTCAATAATATTATACCACTTCATATATAATGTAACAAGCTTTAAGAAACATGCTTCCATTTCCCCATCCCATCATTTGTGTTTCTTAAATGTAAACCTTACAAAACATTGTTTTTTTAGAAGACATTTTGAATGAATTTAGGAATATAAACTACCTTTTTTTCTCTCTCTTTATTATTTGCTACGTGGTCCAAGTATGAGTAGCATTAGAATTACTTGGGAGTCTGTTATAATGACAGCTTCTCAGTCCCATCCATATATACTGAATAAAAAACTATATTTTAACAAAATTCTTTTGTTATTTGTATGCCTCTTAAAATTGAGACTTGGTCTAATCTATTTTGAATGGCAATTTTCTAGGAAACATAATGATCATTAAGGACTAACCAAATGAGTCCTTTGGTACTATCAAAGCTATGGCATTTCAGAGAAGGATTTTCTAGTTCCTTTGAGGGATTTTTAATTTCTTCACTTTAAAAGTAAGCTTCTTTTCCAGATTTATTCAGAGCATTTTCAATTTAACTGTACCTTATATATCAATCATCCCTCCTACAATAAACATAGCTAAATTCAATTTCACTAACAATTTTTCAGAGATAATTATTTACTTTATTACAAGTGAGTCATTAGGTTCTCACATAAATTTGACTGAAAGAAAAAGACTATCTTATTTCCTCAGTCTGAATCAAAGTGCTTGTAAATATCTGGGAGATGGAAGTTAACCATCAAAGAGTTACATTCTGCATGCTGGTCTTCCAGAAAGGGAGTAAGCAATCCACGATGCTATATAACTGCAATGAGAAGGCTGGTACATTAGTCTCCTGATGAACCAGGGCAGCGACTTATACTCCCTGAATTATAAATGTTGAAGTGGTAAAATAGGACAGGAAGTCATGCTCCTACAACATTGTGTTGTTGCAACCACATATTATGAACATTCCCCCCGATCAAATCAGTGAAGGCTTTGATATTCGCTCATGTAGTAAAATTTGCAGGAGTGAAACCGGGCTGTTGGCCAATATTCTGCCAGTTCTTTATACCATTGAAAATACTGGCATTTATAACATTCAGTTATAAAATATTTTTCCTGTGTGCTATTAGTTCAACTATATTAATTTACCTATTCATTCAGAGAATAATCATTAAGCTTCTGTAGATATGTCAGAAACTTTCTTGGATATTGAGTAAATTATAGGTTTTTTGGATACAAAATTGAAAAGACAGTATCTCTGACCTCAAAGTAATCATAATCAATTGGGGAGACAAGAAAAAAATTGAAAATATGATGAGTGAAAAATGAAAATTACATTTAAGAAACAAATGATGGGATATTCAAAGTTTATGCAAGTTGAGAGAAATTAAAGTCCAGCCAGATCTGAAGAGTCTATGTCATTTTTTAACATTGAGGAGGTGGTAAGTAAATGTATTGCCATCCCTCTCCAATTATGATATAGACTTTTTCCTCTCCACAATACAACACTGACCAAATAGGCTATACATTTCCTAACAATTTGTGAAAGATTGAAAAAATGGAAAAACAAAACAAAAAGTACTTTGAAAGAGTTATTATGTTACTCTTATACCATATTTTCTCCATCTTGGCGTACGGATCCTATTCCTTCATGACTCTTGTCATGCAGCAATGGCAAAGCCAATTCATAACAAAGTAATGAGAGTTTTCCATAGGTGTCCAAAACCCAAGAAAACTCCTGGATGGTGCAGAGCGAGAGAAAAATTAATGCCTTATTTTTTGCCTTGCAATCATACTTCTTGCACTTTCTCTCTGTTCATAGATTTGTTGTCTTGCCTGGGGCCCTAAAAAGTACTTCAGAGAACAATATTTCAATAAAAACACATTTATTGTGTTCTCATTTATCCTATTTTAAATAATATCAAAATAGGTAAAGTAACAATCTAGCATGTGTAAACCAAGTTAGCCCTATTTTGCTTCATTTTTAACTATTCAGCTCAAGGACAAAAGGGAATATTGGCTTGCTGTCCTATTTATTTTTTTCTGTATTTTTTATGAAAAATCATCCTAACAATAAAACACAGGCACTCAACCATCCACAACTACACAGACTTAAACAGGCACAAACAGACACGTCTTCAAGAATAAGAGTAATACTACACGGGCGCAGTGGCTCACGCCTGTAATCTCAGCACTTTGGGAGACTGAGACGGGCGGATCATGAGGTCAGGAGATGGAGACCATCGTGACTAACCCGCGAAACCCCGTCTCTACTAAAAATACAAAAAAATTAGCCGGGCGTAGTGGCGGCTGCCTATAGTCCCAGCTACTTGGGAGGCTGAGGCAGGAGAATGGTGTGAACCCAGGAGGCGGAGCTTACAGTGAGCCAAGATTGAGCCACTGCCCTCCAGCCTGGGCAACTGAGCAAGATTCCGTCCCCCAAAAAATAAAATAATAAAAGAGTAATATCAAGACAAAAAAAAAGTCTAAACTGTGTATTTAAGAAAAAAACAAACTTCAATTTATAATTTCATAGGTAACTATAGCTCTATATATTTTTACATTTTCCCTTTGTATCTTTCAACCTTGCCATCCCCAAAGTGAGAAATTCTGTAAATTTAGTTCCATGTAAAAATAATTTTATCTTTTAAATTTTGTAATTTAAAAAACATTTTAAAAATATTTTTATTACAGATTAGCAATCATATAGAATTAACATTAATTTGTACAGTTTCTTTGCTCAATATTTCCTATATTTGTTTCACTTTCATTAATGTAAGTCCTCCAACTTCGTCCTTCTTTTTCAAAATTGTTTTGATCATTGAAATCCCTTGAGATTCCATATAAATTTTAGGACAGATTTTTCAATGCATGCAAAAAATTTCACTGAGATTTTAATAAGAATTGCAGTGAATCTGTAGATTGTTCTGGTTAGTACTGATATATTTTTTTGTTTGTTTGTTTGTTTGTTTTTAGATGGAGTCTGGCTCTGTTGCCCAGGCTGGAGTGCAATGGCGTGATCTCAGCTCACTGCAAGCTCCACCTCGCAGGTTCACACCATTCTTCTGTCTCAGCCTCCCGAGTGGCTAGGACTACAGGTGCCTGCCACCACGCGTGGCTAATTTTTGTGTTTTGTTTTTTTTTTTTTGTATTTTCAGTAGAGACAGGGTTTCATCGTGTTAGCCAGGATGATCTTGACGTCCTGACCTTGTGATCCACCCACCTCGGCCTCCCAAAGTATTGATATCTTAATAGTATTAAGAACACAGAAGACTTTTCCATTTATTTGTCTTTAATTTCAGTAACATTTCATAATTCTCAGCGTACAAGTCTTTCATCCCCTGGATTAAGTTAAATCCTCAATATTTTGTTCTTTTCAATGCTGTTATAAATGAAGTTATTTGCTTTTCCTTTTGGAATTGTTCATTGTCAATGTATAGAAATGCAAGTGATTTTTGCATGCTAATTTTGTATCCTGCAATTTTGTCAAATTTGTTTATAGTTCGTGTGTGTGTGTGTGTGTGTGTGTGTGTGTTGATTATTGACTGTTTTCTAAATATAAGCTCCTGTCATCATCTGGAAACAGATCATTTTACTTCTTCCATTTCAATTTGAATGCCTTTTATGTCTATTTATGGCTGAATTACTTTGGCTAGAACTTCCAATACAATATCAAATAGAAGTGGAGAAAATGAGCATACTCTGTCTTGTTCCTGATCTTAGAGAAGGCTTTCAGTCATTAATCATTGCGTATGGTGTTCCCTTTGGGTTGCCCTTTATTATCTTGAGGTAGTTGTTTCTATTTCTATGTCATTCAGTGATTTTATTATAAAGGAGTGGTAAATTTTGTCAAATACTTCCTATGCATCAGTTGAGATGATCATGTCATTTATTTCCCCCTTCATTCCCGCCTTCATTCTGTTCGCATTATGTGCTAAATTGTAATTTCATATGTTGAAGCATTCTCGTGTCCCAGGAATAAATCCCAATAGGTGAGTAGGTTTAATTATTTTAAGATGCTGCAGGATTTTGCTAGTATTTTGTTGAGGGTTTTTGCATCAATATTAATCAGGAGCATTGGTCTCTAGTTTTCTTGTAGCATCTTTGTCTGGCTTTGGTAAGAGGGTAATGCTCACCTCATAAGATGAATTGGGAAATATTCCTCCACTTTAAATTTTTCGGAGTTTGAGAAGTAACAGTGTTAGTTCTTTAAATGCTTTCTAAAATTTACTAGTGAAGCCATGTAGTCCTTTTCTTGGTTGGGATATTTTAAATTACTGATTCAATCTCTTTATTAGTTGTAGGTATATTCAAGTTGTTTTTATTTACTAATGATTCAGTTTTAATAGGTTTCATGCTTTTAGGAATATGTCTATTTCATCTAGGTTATTGCTATCATTTGAACATTGCCCCTCCAAAATTAATGTTGAATGTATCTCCAATACAACCGTATTAAGAAGCGAGGCCTTTAGGGAGTGATTAGGCCAGGAGGGCTGTGCTCTCATGGATAGGATTAGACCCTTGAAAAAAGGGCTGTAGAGAAATAGCAGCTTCCTTTTTTCCCCTTTGTTTTGCCACGTAAGGATACAAGGTTCAAGGTGCCATCTTGGAAACAGACTGGGCCCTCTCCACACACTGAACCTGCCAGTACTTTGATCTTGGACTTCCCAGCCTCCACAACTATGAGAAATAAATTTCCATGATTTATAAATAACCCAATATTCAGTATTTTGTTATAGAAGCACAAAGAAACTAAGAAAATTATCCAATCTGTTGGCATACAATTGTTCATAGTACACTCTCATGAGCCTTCTTAGTTTTACAAAATGGTACTAACGTCTCCATTTTTTTTTCTGATTTTAACAATTTGGGTCTTGTCTCTTTTTTGTCTCTGGCAATATGCCTAATTGTCAATGTTGTCGATATTTTGAAGAACTTTTAATTTTGTCTATTATTTGTTAATGTCTATTTTATTTATCTGTGTGCTAATCTTTATTACTTCCTTCCTTCTGCCAGGTTTGGGTTTAGTTTGTTCTTGGTGATCAGAATAACTGTGTCAATTCTACTGTCAATATGTTGCTCATTCTTCTCTCTCTCTCAGGAATTTAAAGGATTTTCTTTTTTACAGGCATTTAGAAATTTGTTTGAAGCTGTTTTATTTTTGCATTTTCATTTTTTCTTACTTTTGGGACTATGCTCTATATTATTTTCTTTCATCCTCTCATTTTATTCTTTCTTTTAGAACTATTAGGGCATAAATTCTGAAACTTATAGTTACATATTTATTGGTTTTCCTCAAATGCACTGTAGTTCTTCATCTTCTATTATTTTATGTATGTGAATTATGGCTTTTTAATGGTAGTCTAATAATTTAAGAGATTAGCTTTTTTTTCTGGAGGAGAGAGCCTCCCTTTGTTTCCTGAAGTTCCATAACTAGCTACCTCAGAGAAGCAACTACCCACACAGGAGTAGACATTCAAGTAATTTATTGAGGAAAATACCTGTGAAGGATGCGGAAGGAATTAGAGAAAGTGAAGTCTAAAAAGTGCAAAGCAGGTCTGACAATCATGGAGGAGAGAGACGGAAGGCAAATGGAAGAGACAGGTGGATCGCAGACTGCAGCACAGTTCTAAGAAAGATTTAACAAGGTTGATGGAAAGTCCTTAAGACAGTATCATCTGCTGGAGGAGTCCTGCCCTAGGCAAGAATGGGCCTAATACCCCTGCTATGCTCAGATATGAGCTGCAAGTAGCTTGCAGAAAATGTGCCCTCAGCCCAGACACATTTGTGAACCCAGGAGGACAACAGCAGAGCTGTCAGTCAACAATGTTTCTTGCAGCAGTAGATTTGAGCAGCGTATTTCCCCATTTGCCGTACCTGGGATAATATACAAACTCACCAATCACAGAGTGACTCTTCTTTCTTTCAAAGAACTTGTAGCTTGAAATTCGTGACCAATTCAGCGGCCATTTACCCCATCATATGCTTAGAATGGTAGATTCTCCTGGGTTTGTTTCTCTCTATATATTGATCTTTTAGTTACTTCTTAAAATTTCTTGTCAATTAATGCCCAAATTCTTCTTTTGTATGCATTTATAAGTGTGTTACTTTATGTTTGTAGGATATTTTTTCTTTTACAAAATTGTATGTGGATACACTAGTATGCTTATACCAATATTTTGAGCCTATATTTTGAGCCAATATTACATAACAAGTATCTATCCATCTAGCAATCTATCTAAGTATAGATACTTGATTTTGCATAATAAGGAATGTTCATCTTAAACCAATGGGATGTTTTTTCAAAATACTCATGGCTGAGACCCATCGTAGAGATTCCTGAAATCGGGACTAGTTACATAATTTGTGAGTACCAATGCAAAATGAAAATGTTGATCTCCTTTTTAAAATATATTTAGAATTATAACACAGCAACCACAGAACATTAAACCAAGTGTGGAGGTACTTTAAGCATGGGTAAGGATTAGCATTTACTTTGCCAAGTGGAACGTGACTATCATTAATTACTCAAGAAATTCAGTTACCCAAAATGTTTTAAAGTGCTTGCTATGAAAAGAAATCAGCCAATGAAAAAAAGCACAGAAAATAGCAGCATTAAACCAGAGAAGCAAATATCTGCAGGTTAGCCTACCCTTTCCGATATTAACAAGAAAAGTAAGAGCCCATATTCTTAATCATATAAAATAGGAAAGTAATTCCCTTCAAAGGAAAATAAAATAGGATAAACTCCATATTTAAAAATGGTACATCAGGTAGTTTTCCACCAAAGACCAAGGCCTACATAATTAAACTCCAAAAGCCCCAAACTATGTGCAAATTTCATGTAATAAAAACACATATGAAACCAATGAATTCTATGTTCCTGAACTTTCAAAAATAATAATAATTATTTCCATAGCCTCACTGCTAATAAATCAAGGATTGAGGGTTTTGACAGGTGTAGTTATGGAATGAATTATATTTATTTATTGTATTGAAATAAGTTTTGGGCCACTTACTTTAGAAAAGGTAGTACAGTTAAATGGCACAATCACAGCACTATGGTTGAGGATGTTTTTCCTCTCTTTTTCTTCTGTTATAGTCACTCATGTTTATTTTCATGCTCATCCAAGTCCTAATAATGAATACATTCACAGACCCATATGTATGACTGGGGTTTTTGTTAAATTATTTATATTATAGTCCTGACTTTTATTCCCCTGAAGTCACTTGCGCCATGGCAGGATGGGCTTCCAAATACACACTGGAATTATTAGGAAGTGTGGATTATATACAGTATTACCTAAAGCCTATTCCCAGGTATACTATTAAAACAATGGATATTGATGCAAGTAAGAACCACCTCACCTTACCATTTCATATTTTATTCCAGCTGTATGTCTCTGCTATGAGTCTGATATACAAACTGGTAAGTTGTTCAAGTTCCAAGGGCAAAAGTAGTTTTAATATAAATTTCACTCTAGGCAACTATAACATTAAAATGTACTAAGAATGGGAGTATTAAACTATAAAATTTAAAAGTACTAGAAAGGTAATAAAACCAAATGTTTGGAGGCACAGTATTTCTCAATTTTTATGTATATAATATGTAATAAGAAATATAATAATACTACAAGAAGGCAGATAACAAAAAAGAGAGAGAAATAAAATAGAGCTTGCCAGAAAAACAGGCAATGCATCAGTTTATCAGACACAAAGAAAAAGAAAGTAGAAGAGTTTGTGTGTGGCAGGGAGAGGTTTAAACATCAGGAGACAGTGGCTCTATCCTCTAACACAGGCAAACCAATCAGTGCCCTGGAACTCAATCAAATGACATCTATTCTCTGTTTCCATAAGTATTAAAGTTAAAAGAGACCTCAATCTACAAAGCCTGTTCAGTCACATAGTAGGCTGTAGATTCCAAGATTGTTTTTAGAATATTAAATTGAAACATTTTCCAAAGTATGTTTGCAAAATAATAGTTACCATATAACAAATTAAAACTTCTGTTAATACCATAAAGAAAACTTATAAATTTATATAACCTGTAATAACCTATAAATCTTCAAATATGTAATTGATGTAGGAATTTAATGATACAAACTTCCCTATTAGCACTGATTTTGTTGTATTCCAGAGGTTTCAGTATTGTGTTTCCATTTTCATTCATTTAAAATATTTTTTAAATTTCCATCTTGATTTCGTTGTTGACCCAAAGATTCTTCAAGAGCATGTTGTTGAAACAAATAAAAAGTATTCAAATTAGAAAACAAGAAGTAAAATTATCCCTGTTTACTGACAATATGATCTTTTATCTAGAAAACCCTAAAGACGCCACCAAAACTCAGATTTCATCAACAAATTCACTAAAGTTTCAGGATACCAAATCAATGTGAAAAATCAGTAATATTTCTATATACCAATAACAATTAAATGGAGAACCAAAACAAGAAGGCACTCACATTTTCGTAACTAAAAAAATAAAATAACTAGGAATATATTTAACCAAGGAGGTGAAAGACCTCCCCAAGGAAAACTACAAAACACTGATGAGAGAAATTGTAGAGACACAAAAACAAATGGAAAAACATCCCATGCTCACGGATCAAAAGAATTAATATCATTTAAATGACCATATTGCCCAAAGCAACCTACAGATTCAGTGCTATTGCTATCAAATTACCAATGTTATTTTCCACAGAATTAGGAAAAACAATTCTAAAATTCTCATGGTACCAAATAAAGAGCCCAAATAGCCAAAGCAATCCTAAGCAAAAGAAAGCTGAAGACATCCCTACCTAACCTCAAATTATAATGCAAGGCAACAGTAACTAAACAGCAAGGTATTAGTATAAAAATAGACACATAGATCAATGACACAGAACTGAGCACCTAGAAATAAAGCCACATTTTACAGCCAATCAATCTCTGACAATGTCAACGGAAAACATACACCGGGAAAAGAACAATCTTTTCAATAAAATGTACTTGGAAAATCGGATTGCCATATGCAGAAGAATAAATGGACTGGACTCTTGTTTCTCACCACACAGAAACATCAACTCAAGATGGATTAGAGGCTTAAATGTAAGACCTGAAAATACAAAAATCCTAGAAGAAAATCTAGGAAAAAATACTTCTGGACATTGGTCTAGGCAAAGAATTGATGACTAAGAACTCAAAAGCACAAGAAAAAAAAATAAAATGAAAAATCGACAATGGGGCTTAAACCTCAAAGCTGCATAGCAAATAATAATAATAATAATAGTCAATAGAGTGAAAGGACAACCTGCAAAATGGGAGAAAATATTTGCAAAGTATGCATTCAACATGGGACCAATTTATAAGGAATTCAAACAATTCAACAAAAAATTTATAATAACCTTATTAAAAAGTGGCCAAAGGACATAAATAGAGACATACAAATGGCCAACAGCCAAATGGAAAAGGACTCAACATCACTAATTATCAGATAAATGCAAATTGAAATCACAATGAAATGTTATCTTAAACCAGTCAGAATGGCTATTATCAAAAAGTCAAAAAATAACAGATGCTGGCAAAGATGTGGAGAAAATTGAACACTTATACATTGTTGGTAGAAATGCCAATTAATGTAGCCTTTATGGAATACAGCATGGAGATTTCTCAAACAACTAAAAATAGAACTACCATTTGATCCAGCAATCCCAGTACTTGAGTATCAATCTAAAAGAAAAGGAATTATGTCATAAAGATACCTATACCTGTATCTTTTTAACATCACTATTCACAATAGCAAATATATGGAATCAACGTAAGTGTCAATCAGTGGATGACTGAATAAAGAAAATGTGGTATTGGATAAGAAAATGTGGTATGTATTGGACTAAAAACTTTGATATAAATACCAATGGATGATGGGATACAGAAAAGGGAATATTATTCAGCCATAAAAAAAATGAAATTATGTCTTTTGCAGCAACATACAGTCCAGTGAAACTACTCTGAAAGAAGAAAGTCAAAGACTGCATTTTATCACTTATAAGTGGGGGCTAAATAATGTGTACATATGGACATAGAATATGGAATAGTTATTGGAAACTCAGAATGGCAAGAAGAAAAGCAGGGTGACTGATGGGAAATTAATGAATAAAATGTACATTATTCAGGTGATACATACACCAAAAGCAAAGACTTTACCACTACACAATATAATCATATAACAGAATTGCACTTATAGACTTTAAATTTATACAAATAATAAATATTGTTTATGTGCCTAGTTTTATTGGAATTCTAGATAATAGATTTTAAAATATTGAGGTATAACTGTTTTTAAAGCTATCATTTGTTGAACTCTTCATATTAACCTTGTACTAAAGTTACACATATATTAGAATTAAATAATACATATGTAATTTAATTCTAATAGTAATCCTGAGCATTAAGTATTAACAGCCATATTGTACAGATGAGAAAATGAAGGCACAATATAATTAAACAAGTCTTTAGGCCTTTCTTTGGAAAATACTTTAGCAAATGGCAGTGTTAGAGAAGTTGATCATAACTCAACATTTTTTATTCAAAGACATGTTGGATTTTACCAGGGAAAAAAGCAACTGCATAGAAAGAAATAGAAAGTTATGAATAAAGTTAATAAATGATGTAAAAATTATTTATAAATTGTCAATATGAAAGTCTGCTCTGTTAGTTATCTTTTGTTGAATTTAATGTAAAATTCCATATATCTGAAATAGATGTCTCTAATTATGACTATATAATGTATTCAAGCTAGAAATCATATTAATCTTTCTTTATATTATGAAGGAAATATTGATGGGGAATATTAAGAACCCATGAGACTCTGGGCTTGCTTATATTTCATAAGATAATAATTTTTCCCTCAAAAGTGACCTTGATGGACAGTGGAAGAAATCACAACATGGAGTTCTTTGAATAAAAATTTATTGACTTTAAAAAAAAAAAAAAAAAAAAAAAAAGATAATAATTTTTCCCAAAAAAGATGCATAGTTGAGGTTAATGATTCTATACATTATTCATCAATTCAAGTACTCTGAAGACTCTATGTTAGTAAATGAACATACAATTGGCCCTCAAAATCTGTGGTTTCCAAATCTGTGGATTCAACCATCTACAGATCAAAATTTTTCCAAAAATAAAAAAGGAGGTTTGCATCTGTACTGGACATGTACAGACTTTTTATTGTCATTATTACATAAACAACTTGATACAACAATTATGGACTGGATTCTTGTCTCTCACTGCTCACAAGCATCAACTCAAGATGGATCAGAGGCTTAAATGTAAGACCTGAAAATATAAAAACCCTAGAAGAAAATCTAGGGAAAAAATACTTCTGGACATTTGTCTAGGCAAAGAATTGATGACTAAGACCTCAAAAGCACAAGAAAAAAAATAAAATGAAAAATAGACAATGGGGCTTAAACTTCAAAACTGCACAGCATTTAAATTATACTAGGTATTATAAATAATCTGAAGATGACTTAAAGTATACTGGTGGATGTGCTTATGTTATATGCAAATATACTGTTTTATGTAAGAGATGAGTATTGTAGATTTTGGTACCCATGGGGGTCCCAGAACCAATCCTCCATGGATAACAATGATAAAGTTTATTTCTATTTTTACATGATTTATGACACAACATATGACTTTCAACTTAATATATGTACAAACATAAAATGCAAAAAGAAAAAGTTGGTTAAAATACATCAAGTTGTTAAATTAACCCACATGCAGTTAGTATGTATTCTGGGTTATAACTATTACATGTCAATTTCTAAGCACTATGAAACTAATTGTAGATATAAGCAATTTAAAATGTTGAATAAAGCCTGGATTGCGCTATAATAATTAATTTGAGTACTATTTTCTTTCTGAAAATAATGTACAACGGTTCATTTTAAAAGTTCACGAAAAATGTGTATTATTAAAAAAATATGTATGGGCTTCAAAATGTTTTCCATCAAAATAAACTCATACATACTTGTTATAACACAACTGAATGGGATCTAACTTGAGGCACTAAACAAAATGAGACATCACTCTGAAAAGGCTCCTATCAGAGCAGCACAAATTCTGCTAAAATTGAAGCAAGAATAAACATGAAATTTGGGTGGAAGAATGGGGAAATAATGCTTCATGAAAAGTTTATGAGGGCAATGTCCCATGGAAATCAGCAGTTTACAGACAGATAACTCATTTTAAGAAGGGGTGAGACAATGTTGAAGATGAATTCTGCAGTATCACATCATCAACATTAATTTCCGAAGGAAAAAGTAATCTTTATAATTCCCTAATTGAAAAGAACAGATGATTAACAACACAAACAGTAACCCACAGCATAGACATTTCAATTGGCTCAGCATACACAATTCTATCAAAAAATTAAAGTTCAGCAAACTTTCCATGTGATGTATGCCAAAGCTATTACACCAAGATTAGCCACAGGCAATAGTGGAGACTTTCACTGAAATTTTAAATAAATATGGTCAAGATCCTTGAGAATTTTTTCAAATAATTGTAACAAGAGATAAAACATGGTTTACCAGTATGATCCTGAAAACAAAAGCATAATCAAAGCAATGGCTACCAAGAATGGAAGTTGTTAAGTCAATGCAAAAGTGGATTGTTCAAGAACAAAGGACATGACAATAGTTTACTTAGTATGCTGAAAGCATTTACCTTGATGGCTCTCTGGAGAGCCCAAGAATGATAACCTCTGCTCATTATGAGAGATTTTTGAGAAAGTTAGCCAAAGCTTTAGCAGAAAAATGCCCAGCTAAACTTCACTGGAGAGTCCTTCTCTACCACAACGATGCTCCTGTTCATTCCTTGCATCAAGCAAGAACAGATTTGTGAAAATTTCGATCATAAAACTTTAGCCATCCACCTTACTGTTATGATTAGGTTCCTTCCGATTTATTTTTGATTCCTAATATTAAAACAGTTGGAAAGGACACCCATTGTTTTTTAGTTAATAATGTAAAGAAGACTGCATTCACATGATTAAATTCTTCATCTCTTTGGGATGAACTAAATAGCCGGTATCACTTACAAAAGTGTCTTGTCCTTGACAGAGTTTATGTTAAGAAACAAAATTCATATAGAATTAAAAACAAAAACCATATGATCATCTCTATAGATGCAGAGAAAGCATTCAATAAAATCCAACATCCTTTTACAATTAAAAAAACCCAAGAAACTAGCATCGAAGAAGCATACCTCATAACAATGAGTCATCTTCAACAAACTTACAGCCAATATTATACTGAATGGGCAAATGTTGGAAGCATTCTTCCTAAGAACTGCAACAAGGCAAAGATGTCCACTCTCACCACTCGTATTCAGCATAGTACTGGAAGTGCTAGCCAGAGCAATCAGTCAAGAGAAGGAAATAAACGGCATCTAAATAGCAAAAGAGGAAGTGAAGTTTTCTCACTTTGCTGATACGATTTTATAGAAAACACAGATGACTTTCCCAAAAGACTCCTTGACCTGATAAATGACTTCAGCAAAGTCTCAGTAATAAAGTCTCAGTAATTAAGACTCTTCAGTAGCAATTCTATACACCAATAATTTTCAAGTGGAGAAGTAAATCAACAAGGTAATCCCATTTACAATAGCCACACACACAAAAATAAAACACCTAGGAATATATTTAATCAAGAAGATGAAAGATCTGTATGAGGTGAATTACTAAACACTGCTGAAAGAAACTACGGACAATACACATGAATGAGAAATAATTTCATGCTAATGTGTTGGAAGAATCGATATTGGGAAATGCCCTTAATGCCCAAAGCAATCTACAGATTCAACACTATCTCTGAGTTTAACAATATTATGTTTCAATGAAAAAGAAAATCAATTTATATGCAACCAAAAGAGAGCCTGAATAGCCAAAGCAATTTAAAGCAACAGAATAAAGCCAGAGGCATCACATTTCCTGACTTCAAACTATACTACAAGGCTATAGTAGCCAAAACAGCATGGCACTGGTATAAAAATTGACAGGAACACCAATAAAACAGGAGAGACTCCTGAAATAAAAGCCACACACTTACAACTAACTGATCTTCAACAAAGCAGACAAAAATAAACAACGGAGAAAGGACACCCTATTCAATAAGTCATTCTGGGAAAACTGGTTAGCAATATGCAGTAGAAAGAAATTGGACACCTAATTCTCACCATACACAAAAATTAAGGTGGATTAAAGCCTTAACTGTAAGACCACAAACTATAAAAATCCTAGTAGAAAACCTAGGAAATACTCTTCTAGACATTGGCCTAGGCAGATAATTTATGATGAAGACCTCAAAAGCAAATGCAACAAAATAAAAAATGGACAAATGGGACTTCTGATTAAACAGCATCTGCACAGTGAAATAAACTATCAACAGAGTAAACAGACAACTTACAGAATGGGAGAAAATATTTTCAAACTATGAATCTAAGAATAAAGTAACCTAGTCCAGAGGAGTAGAAGGCATGGGCCATTAACTCCACACCTCACCAAATAATGAGTGATTTCCATATGAAAATGTTCTGCCATCCAAAACAAAATATCTGTTGTATCATTGATGATTTTTATTATCAACATTGAAATGCTTTCCAAGTTATTTCCAAGGATAAAGAAAAATATTAGCATATTCTTTTTTTCTTTTTCCAAATGGTCCTCTCTCTTTCACTTCCATACAGTTCTCCTAACAGAGACACTGTAGGCAAATTTTTCCTTGAAAATATATTTCACCACATGACCAGAAACACTAGAAGGATTAGAAGTAGAAAGAGGAAATGTAATGTATTCTACTTTTTTTTCTTTTTTAAGACAGAGATTCACTCCTGTCACCCAGGCTGGAGTGCAATGGTGCCATCTTGGCTCACTGCAACCTTTGCCTCCTGGGTTCAAGTGATTATCCTGCCTCAGCCTCCCCAGTAACTGGGCTTACAGGCATGTGCCACCAGGCCTGGCTACTTTCATATTTTTAGTAGAGACTGGGTTTCACTATGTTGGCCAGGCTGGTCTCAAACTCTTGACCGCAGGTGATCTGCCCGCCTTGGCCTCCCAAAGTGCTGGGATTACAGGCCTGAGCCACCATGTCCGGCCTTCTATTTTCAACTTGTAAAATGTGCCATCCACAGCAAGGTGTCAATGTAATTACAGCAGAGGGAAGGTTCACAACACAAAAGATTTATTATAAAGAACAAGGTGAGAAGGTTGGAAATGTAAAATTACTGTAGGAAGTATGTATTATTGATTCCTGTGACTGTTTGTGAGACTTTATAAGTAATATGTATTTCATGTGCACAATCTGAACAAAAATATAACCAAATTTTTAAAGCCATAAATATTCCCATAATTTTTAATAGATCTTGACTCTTGTAGGTGGGGTGGGGTGGTGGGGTCAGGGGAGAGAGAATGCATGAGAAAGAGGTTAGATGAATTATTCTTCTCCTCTCTGAGGAGGCTTAAATTTTGGACTTAGGCTTTGTTTTACTCCTAGCTCTGTGATGTTGTCCTTATGTATAGGTCCTGGCCATTTTTTCTAGGGTTTCATCCTTCTGGAGACTCAAATGCAAACCAACTGCTCTTAATAAGTCCTTTCCACTTAGTCAGGTTTTCAATACCTTTTCTCCCCCAGGACGTGCTGAAATGTCTCTACTCTTCAGCTTCGCAGCTGGATTTTTTTGCTATGCTTTATGAATACTTGCTGTGTATGTGGCTGAACTTAACAGCTGTGTGGCATAGGTGTTTGGTGCTGTAAGCAGCATTCATGGAACTTTTCCACATTTCTGTCTTCTGTAGGATTTTGCCCTTTAATTCCAGCCACTTTACAATTTCCAAACTCTGTTCAGTCCAGTAAAACTGCTACTTTCTAAATGGATTACCTTTCCTTTTATGCTGAGATTTTAAAAATATGACATTAAGTTTAAAAAAGTAGATGTGAACGAGGAGCTCATCTCAGATTTTTTTTTTTTTTTTTTTTTTTTTTTTTTTTTTTTTTTTTTTTTTTTTTTTTTTTTTTTTTTTTTTTTGAGGAGTCTCACTCTGTTTCCCAGGCTGGAGTGCAGTGGTGCCATCTTGGCTCACTGCAAACTCTTGCAACCTCTGGCAACCTCTGCCTCCTGGGTTCAAGTGATTCTCCTGTCCCAGCCTCCTGAGTAGCTGGGATTACAGCCACGTGCCACCACACCAGGCTAATTTTTGTATTTTTAGTAGAGACAGAGTTTCACCATGTTGGCCAGGCAGGTCTCGAACTCCTGACCTCAGGTGATCTGCCCACTTTGGCCTCCCAAAGTGCTGAGATTACAGGCATAAGCCACCGCGCTTGGCCGTTCTCCTTTTTTCATTCATCATAGCCTTTAATCCTGCATGCCTTCTTTTTTCTCCAATGTCCTAATTGTTTTATACATTTTTATTATATGTATTTTGACCAATTACTAACATTCTTCTGTGGTTATATCAGCCTAATATAAGCTTCTTAATTTTTCCTGGGGCCAAAACTATTTTTTAAAGATTTTAATCTATTTTCTTTCAGTTTAAACATTCCATATGACTGACATTGATTTTTGTGAATGGCTAGATGTAAAGGATTCAAATTCCTCTTTCCTCATTTTGATCATTAATTCCATCAGCACTATTTCTCATATAATTTATCCACAAATTCCCAATTAAGCTGTAATGCCACTTTTGCCATATATCAATTTTTCTAATATGCATGTTTGAGCTTGAATCAGGACTTCCTTACATCTTTGTTTTAGCTATCTTAATTTAAAAATATTTATTTATAAGGTTAAATATATTGTTAGGATATGTTTTCTTACCTAGCAATTCTTCAAGAAGAATTCACAAATTTAAATTGAATTATTTCAGGTATGTTTTAGTTAGTAAGCTAGAGGGTGGTTACACGGGTATTTATTAATTTACATACATTTATAATATTCAGAATTAAAAGCTCTGATACATTTTATGTATGTATATGTACATGTGTGTTTCTATTTATAAAATACATCATTTGATTAACTCAATATATACCCATATTTATGTGCATACATTCTATTCTCTTCCTCATTTCAATACAGCAATTATTCATGCGATCTATAGTTTTTCATACTATTGATGACATTCTAATATTCAATGGTATGCTTGCATTATATACTTACCTATATCCTGTATACATTTTTTCCACTCATAATAAAGGCGTCAGCTGAGTATGATTTTCACATATATATTTTCTTTGAGGAAATTAAAAGCTATTATACTATCATAATATCTTTGCCATTCCTATTTGTAATGTTAAAATGCCTCCCCCCAAAAAAATTCAACTAGCAGTGTTCAAAAATTGCCTATTTTCTGAGTATTATCTTTGTTGACTTTTCACCAATATGATTAGCAACAAAAAAATATAGCTTTGATTTACATTATAACTATCTGTGTAGTAAAATGGATTTTCAAATGTTTAGAGATATTCTTTTTAATATTTTTTCTATATAATTATTGATTGTACAGGCAATTATTGTCAAGTAAGAGAGAAATAAATACATATAAATACACCATCTCTGTGTACTTGACTCAGTCTATTTTCAGAGACATATCATAGTTGAAAGCACTTCATCTATATTATAGGTCTACACAGTGTATTGGACTCTCTTACTCTCAGGGCAGTTTCTGCTGCCAATTTTCATTCCTCAATTTCTGTCATCTTTGGATTCAGGCCGTCAGTATCCATAGAACCACTCTGACTCCAATGATTTCGTCATCAGCTCCTGCTGTGTTTTGTGCATGAAATCTTAATCAGTGTGCTCCATCTTTCTTTAAACCCCAAACCTCAAATTTAACATAATCATTCTGTACCATCTCTTGTCTACTGATTAGATAGAGGCATTGACATACAATTTCTTTATAATTATAAAACATGCCACTGAGTAAAGAGCGTATATTTTTAGCATTATGTTTGTGGCATCTGCCCTAACCCATTTTTAAAATTTAACCTGCTACCTCACTAAAATTTTGTCTCCTTATAGTACAGTTTGTGTGGGCCCACAATCATCTATTTGCATTTTAAAAATATAAAAGAAGCACCTGAAAACAGACAAAAAGCCACTTCCCTTATGCTTGTCTCCAAAACTAATTTGATGACAAAGCATATTATGAAAGGATATAAATTTATTCATTTTTCTCACTGAGAAAGAATATTTATATTTTGCTGCAGAAATAATGTGTTTAATTATAAAGTACCATATCCCACTGTATACAAATATCTAATATTACATATTTATATGATAAATATATAATAAAATATGATACAAAAATAAATTTCACATATACAAATGTATAATATACGCACAGTACTATCCTTAGGAAAAACTAAAAAATTCAAAATTCTGAAATAAATTTGGCCACAAGGATTTCTAAAACAGTAATGGTAATCTATATTAATTTTTCTTCAAGTGCCAATTCTACCATTTTCTATCTATGCAAATTTGAGTAAGTTACTTAATTTTTACTATTAAAGCAGGCCATCAAAATAAAATTAGAATAACAATGGTTCTTCATCACAAGGTTGCTGTGAGAAAGATCAGTGTACATAGAAATGTAAAACAACTTACTTAACGGCAGATAAAAATGTTTAAATCACATTGATTATTAAAATTGCTTTTTTTCTCACTTTTCTTTTCATCTTTTTTTATTATTCTGTGTCACAACTTGTAAAGAAAACCTGTTCCATCAAGGATTTATCATTTTTCTCTACTCACTAATTTTTTTTTTTTTTTTTTTTGAGACGGAGTCTCGCTCTGTCGCCCAGGCTGGAGTGCAGTGGCACAATCTCGGCTCACTGCAAGCTCCGCCTCCCGGGTTCACGCCATTCTCCTGCCTCAGCCTCTCCGAGTAGCTGGGACTACAGGCGCCCGCCACCACGCCCGGCTGATTTTTTTTTGTATTTTTAGTAGAGACGGGGTTTCACCGTGGTCTCGATCTCCTGACCTCGTGATCCGCCCGCCTCGTCACTAATTCTAAACTATATCATTACTATCTCATGTCTCAATATACGTTTGTGCTCAATGAATGTCAATGTAAACTTCTTTCCATTAACATATTCTACAATTTCTAATTGAGTTCTTAATCGATCAGGAAATTAATATAATGTGGATATGGGAACAATTATATATGATGATTAGGTAGTTTAATGCATTTATATCAAACATACATTTTAATAGATTTATTGAGTTTTAGAACAGTCGATACATTATTTTCTTATGTTCATTCTCACTTAATTTGTTATTTTATAAACAAAGGAGTGATGATGACAGTTAAGAAATAATTTAACTTCTTCCACTAATTTTGTGGAAAAGCTTTAAAAGAAAAATATATATTATATATTTTATGTATTTTTATTTTTGTTTTATATAAGACAAGTGTGTGTGTATATATATATTTGAATTGGTTTTTCATTAGAGACTTCCTGTGGTAGCTTTACACATTGGAAATTTTGATTACTGGAGATGTCATAAGGTAAAAGCCCACAAGGTAAAAAATTTATATTAACTCATGAATCAATAACCTTGATAGAGATGTCAAAATGTGAAAGTAAAAATTATTTTCCATTGCCCCAGGGAGCATTTAACCACTACTGACAGACTGTTACAAAAGCCGAATCATAACAAAAGTTGAAAAATTTGGTAATGCTCGCAATAATCCTAAGGATTAAGAGGATAAATTTATCAGATAGCATCATGCCTTTGGATGAGATTAACTATTTCTGATAAAGATTTAGAATGTTATTGAAGTAAACAACCACAGGAAGAAAGAGAAAGGCAATTCAGGAAGACAAAAAAATAGAATATTTCTAACTCTGCTCATTACTGATTTAAAAGAAGTTACTTAAAGAATAGAAGATGAGAGGAGAAAAAGAGAATGGTATTCTCATTGAACTAAAATTGAGCATTTTCTTTTCCTAAATGCAGAATTCCTTCTCCAATAATTATTCTTTCTTTGCATGCTATGCCCTTAAAACTACTATGTACTGCCTTTATAGGGTAATCTCTTTGGAATTTATGCTTCTCAGATCCGTTTGTCAGAAGCCTGAACTGTGTCCTCTTGAAGCAGTTTTCACATAAAAATTACATGTTCTTTTTATAAAGTACACTGTTCGATTTAGTTGCTGGTTGGAGTACAGGGTCATCAGATACTTACTGGGGACAGGACTGGACATGTAATTTGTGGAACCCAGTGTAAAATAAAAATTTAAGACATCTGATTTAAAATGATTATGAATTTCAGAACAGATACAGCAGAGCATTAAACTGAGCTGGAGCACCTTTCTAAAGGGAGAGCCTTGTGGGACTGCACATTCATGAAACAGGCTCTGAAAGCATCTATAGCTGTGTCACTAGCCAGGTGTTCCCCAAACAACCAAGCACCTGAAATTATTAGTGCAACTAATAATTTGAACACATAAATTTAAAATTTAAATGTATAAAGTACAGCAGTATAAAATATTTTTCTTATAAATGAAACTAATGTTTTAGAAAGATTACATTTTATTTTAGTCAGTGAAAATTCTGTGTATAAATTGATAATGTGATATAAGTATAAGACTACACTGGTTTCAAAGACTAATGAAAAATATAGTACAAAAAAGAAGGAAATACTTCAATACATGTTTTATATTAATCACATAGAATGACAATATTTTGTATATATTAGATGAAGTAAAACATGTTTAAAGTTAATTTTCCCTCTTGAACTTTACTTCTTATATGTGATTCCTAGAAAATTTTAAATTATGCATGTGGTATACCTTATATTTCTGTTGGATAGTGCTGACCTCTGGAAAAATTTCTTTGGGGTCTGCAATTCTTAAACACCATATGTCCTTGAAACTTAACATTTCTAAGCATATCCTACAATTGAGAGGGCAGTTATCAAAATTTAATGTACACTAAATCTCACTGGACATAAAATCCAGAGACCTTTACTTTCCAAAATAGCCTGTGAGAATGCCGCTATATATCCCAGCACTTGACCTAAGAATACATTAGTCAGAATAAAATTCGACAGCTTTATATTCTGTTAACTCAGACTGTACATGTCAGAAAAACTAGCATTGTACCGAAAGAGTTGCTATTTCTAATTTCTTCATATTTTGATCAAAGGAGAAAGTCTGCAAGGAGAAAAAAAGAAGAGAAAGAAAATTTCAAGAAGTTATGATTGTAAAGAGAAATTAAAAGAATGAAAATAAAAAAATTTTGAAATAATTTAAAAAATCTAGTAAGTATCCAGAAAAACACTTTGTCTGAATTAGTGAAATAATTTTCACACAGGCTTTAGATTTCCTTTGCTTGTGTTCTCAGGCAAGTACACCATTATAACCTAGACTTTTGAGAAAGCAGATGCTTAATTCGATAAGAATAATAACAATGGTATTATTCAGTCAGATGTGATGTAATTATTGAGAAGCCAGACTGTAACTTGATACAGTTGATACATAAAAAGCAGTTTTGGAACTGAACTCTGGCATGACTTGAATGGGAGGATTTGACGAGGCTACTTATTATAACTTCAGCATTCTCCATGGGTAAATAGTGGAGAATGATGAGGACCATAATTCTCCCTACAATCGCCCTTGTATTTTACAGAGAACATTGTCCCATTGAGAATACAAACTTACATTTTCAGAAAACCTTTTGACTCTTGCCATTTTGAATCCTTGAGGACTGTTTTATTTTGCAAAATTAATTAACAATACAAGTAGTGGCCAATCAATACTAGCTGTATGAGTTTCAGCTTGTAAAATGAGAACAGAGTTGAAAATGTTTGTAAATAGTTTTATAAAGTTTGTATCAGTTTTATTGTTATTCTACTTATTACATCATTACCAATATTTTCATTTTCTGAGGGTTTTTTCCCTTTTATTTTTAGTTGGCACATAATAATTGCACCGATTTATGGGCTACAGTGATATTTTAATACATGTATACAATGTGTAATGATCAAATCAGGGTAAATCAGATATCCATCATTTCAAACATTTATCATTTGTGTTGAGGACATGCAAAATCCTCCCTTCTAGCACTGTGAACATATACAGTAAATTACTAGTAACTATTTATCCTGCAGGGCTACAAAACACTAGAATTTATCCTCTTACGTGGCTGTATTTTTGTATCTATTAACCAACCTCTCCTTATTCTCCTCTCCCTTTTGCCCTTCTCAGCATCTAATAACGTTAATTCTACTCACTACTTCTTTGAGCTTATTTTTAGCTCCCGCATATGAGTGAGAATATGCAGTATTTATTTTTCAGTGCCTGACTTTTTTCACTTAACATATTGTAAGGTTCATCCAAGTTGCTATGAATTATAGGAGTTCATTCTTTTCATAGCTGAATAGTGTTCTACTGTGTATTTATGCCATATTTTCCTTAAGCATTCACATGTTAATAAACAGGTTGATTTCGTATCTTTGCTATTGTGAATAGAGCTGCAATAGACCTGAGCATTCAGGCATCTCTTCAGCATACTGCTTTCTTTCTTTCGAATCCCTTCCTTTCCCTAGAGCAAGAGTCCCCAATATTTGCTTTATATATCTGGGTGCTCTGGTGTTGGGTGTGTATGTATTTATGATCATTATATTATCTTACCGAATTAGTCCCTTTATCATTAGGTAATGACCTTCCTTGACTCTTTGTACAGCTTTTGATTTTAAGTCTGTATTTTATCTGATGTAAGTATATCCTCTCTTGTTCTCTTTTAGTTTCCATTTGGAAGGAGTATTTTTTTTTTTACATAATTTAACTTTGTCTGTGTTTTTACTGTGAGAATGAGTTTCTTGTAGTGAGCATAGACTTAAGTCTTTTTTTTTTCATTCCGTTAAGTAGGTCTTTATCTTTTAATTGGGAATTTTAACCATTTTGACTCAAGATTGCCATTCATAGGTGCGAACTTACTCCTGTCATTTTGTTGTTTTCTCATTGTTTTCGTATCCTTTGCTCCTTTCTTCCTCTCTTATTCTTTTTGTGGTTTGGTGGTTTTATATAATGATAACATTTGTTTTCTTTTTCTTGCTCTTTTACATTATCTGCACTACCTTTAAGTTTTTTACCTTCATGTGTTTTCACAATTGTAGATATTGTCCTCTTTCAGATACAGGATCCCTTAAGCATTTCCTGTAGGACCAGTCTAGCAGTAATTAACTCCTCAAGTTTTTGCTGAGGTCTGGGAAAGACTGTATTTCTCCTTCATTTATGAAAGATAGCTTTTCTAGGTATAATATTCTTGGCTGGCATTTTTTTCTTTCAATATTGAATATACCCATCCTATTCCTTCCGGCAGTGTACCTTGCACAGGTTGGTACCTGAGTTTCTGTATGGTGTGTGAGCCCTCAGTAGCCCACTGCTGGAGGAGGCAAAGTAATCACTGGCAGTGATGGGCCCATGCACGAGGCACTCATGCTTTGGGGAGCACATGCTTCAACTCCTTTTGTCCCAGGGCCAGCTTTCCTGATTTGCTAAACTGCCTGTTCCTAGGAATGTAGGATGTCACATGGGTTAGGGTACTAGGAATATGGCTGCACTGCTGGGTCTAATTGCTGTAAGATACTCCAGCCCTCTGGGTTGATGTGAGGTCACGTCAGCATTGCCTCAAAAGGTGAAGTTGCAAGGGATATTGAGGTCCAAGGAAAGATGTAGTCTGGTGTTGGCTTTGCTCTCAAGGTGGCACTATGCTACAGCAACTTGGGTCCTGGGGGGTTGGGAGGCACTCAGCATGAATTCTCTCTCTAGAATAATGTACTCCCATTGACTCCAGACAACTCCCCACAGTAAGCTTAGGGCCTGTGAGGGCTGTGGGGCTACCCTGTAGCTAGAATTATAGGCACCTATGGAAGAAAGGTAGTCTACTGGGGATCTTCTGCTTACCTTTTCTCCACCAAAGGAACTCTCTCATGGCTCCAAGGTCCATTTTTTGAGTTTTTAATGGTCAAATAATGACATGGGTATTAAGAGTTGATAACTACAAAAGTATAAATAATGATATTGATTAAAGGGTAATACTGTTTATTTTCTTCCTTTGGCAGCATATTACCCTAACTAATTTAATTTTACCATGCATAGCATTGCAATAGCAAGGCTTAATGATAAAAATAGTAAGTGTTTTTAGGACTTATAGTACACTTTTGCCTTTTTTCCCAGGTATTTAAGATCTCTTTAGCATAGATTTAGTTTGAAAAATATCTCATTTGAAATACTTTTGCATTTCTTCCTTTTTTGAAATTTTCACTTTTTCCATGTTTCTTTGAAGACTGTGCAGAGAAATACTGGGAAATAAACCAGTTTTTCTTCTTGTATCTGCAACTTTTGATAAGAAAATAAACAGAATCATGGAGAGAAAGGTTAAATCTTAAATAAGATTATTAAACTTCTGATTATTTATAACATCAATTTTTAGTAATTATACTGACTCTAAGTATATTGCATTTTATTAATCCTCAATAAATCTACATAAAACTAAAACAAATAGCACTACACTGTTGCCAAAACCAACCCTTTCTCTATACCCAGGAGGCCACTGAAACGTTCTAAAATACGTGAGTATTATATGTATACCCGAAGTCTGTCTAGCTAATGTTCTGTTCTATACTTTATTATAGTATGAATAGTATATACAATATTTTTAATGCAAAAAAATTACATTTAGAGGGCTCAAATACAAAAATAGATGGCAATAATTTTTGGGAGTGAGTAAAATTCAGATTCAGTGACACAGATGTCAGGATATACATCGCATTGATATGAGAAATTAGTAGAAAGATTTAAAGATTACAGTAAATTTTAATATTATAAGCTAGGGAAAAGTTAAATATTAATCTATATATAAATATAATAGATCTGTTATATAATTAATCTATAGATATCTATTATATAATAAATCTATACATAAATATATAAATCACAACAGATTACCTCACCATGGGATATGAAGCAAGTTTAGAGAGAGGACCCAAGATTAATTTCGTAGGAAAAATAAAATTCTAGGTACACTCAAATGACAAGAAAATCTAATGTAGCTAGTACTATCTTCATTACATGAGTAGTCTGTGATAAATTTTTGGTTTCAGTGCAGCTTCAAATGTCTCCTACTCAGTTTGGCTAGCATTCAGGTAGAAATGTTCTAGTTGCCATATTGAAGGAAAAGGTAGCTACAAGAAGACCGAAGAAGAAAATTTCACTGCCAATAAAGACTGGCTTCATCATTTCAGAAATTTCAGCTTGCATCATGCTTTTAATGGTCCCAGACTACTTTGCAATGTAAGGACTGTCTGTATATAGAAAAGTTGAACTGCATAATCAACTAATTTTAATTAACATTAATAGATTAATGCATATCTACCCACCAGACAGCAGAATACACATTAATTTCAAGTGCATGCAAAACATTTATCAATATAGACTATATTCAGGGACATAAAACAATTATTGAAATAGTTAAAAACGATTCAAATCATATGAAGTGTGTTATTTGACCACAATGGTATTAACTTACAAGTTCACAACAGAACTATCTTTACAAAATTTTAATATTAGCAAACTAAATATAATGCTTTTAGCCTATGTGCTGAAAAAGCAGCTAAAGAAAAAGCTATCAGTATTTTGAGGATGTGAAGGGACAAACATACTCATAGATTTCTGGTGGGAATAGAAACTGGAAAATAGAAACTGTTTCTTTTTCATTTGTGTTTTTCCAGATGGAGTCTTGCTCTGTCGCCCAGGCTGGAGTGCAGTGGTGTGATCTTGGCTCCTTGTGACCTCTGCCTCCCAGATTTAACAATTCTCCTCCCTCAGCCTCCAGCGTAGCTGGAATTAACAGGCACATGCCACCATGCCTGGCTTTTTTTTTTTTTTGTATTTTTGGTAAAGATGAGGTTTCACCATGTTGGCCAGGCTGGTCTCGAACTCCTGACCTCGTGATTCATCTGCCTCGGCCTCCCTAAGATCCCGGGATTTTTACCCTTAAATAGTTCTCAAGATTTAAAAAAAAAAAAAAAAAAAAAGCACATGCCCTTGCAAAGACTTGCAAGACTTGCACATGAATATTTATAACAGCTTTATTGGTAGTGGCCCCAAATTGTAAACAATCCAAATGACCATCCGCAAGTGAAAAAATAAACAGATTGTTGCCATTCATCTAATGGAATACTGCTCAGCAATGCAATGAGCTATTTATTGGTACAGAAAACACCATGGTGGATCTCAAAATCATTGTCCTCAGTGATAGAAATAAAACAAAGCAACAACAAAAAAAAGAGAGCATACTCTATGATGCTATTTATATACAATTATAGAAATTATAAGCTAATGTGTAGTAATCAAGTTTTGCCTCGGGATAGTAGAGAGTGGGCAGTGTAGGGGCAGGAAATGGTTATTAAAGATCACAGGGAAACACCTGAAGATAGTGTCTATGTTCACCATCTTGACTGAGGAGATGGATTTATGTGTGTGTGTGTGTGTGTGTGTGTGTGTGTGTGTGTGTGTGTGTGTATAAAACAATACATATAAAATATATAACTTAGTTTTTCACTTAAAACTCAATAAAGCTGTCTTAAAAAAGAAAATAAATGTAAGTTTTAGATTTTGCTTTATCTTCTACATTAGAAGCATATGCAGGTTTTAGTCAACACACAAAAACAGCCATACTTAACTCTATGGATCGCACAGAGAAATATTACAAGAAAAAATAACATATACATTGATTTTTGAAGGACTAAGTAACATGTATGGTATAGAAAGGATATTCTATTTGTAGCCTGCGAAAAGTGAGAAATGTCATGGCTACTTTACAAATGTTCAAACATTATAGATCGACAATAAAAATATTTAAAATGCTTTTTAAAGGCTATAGGTAAGGGAGTAGTCACACTGCATAGCATGAAATCAATCAAAATAGCAGCCAATTGGTAGAGGTAGATTGAGAAAAATTTCCAGGTTAAAGTCACACAATAAGCATCAAGTTAGGGAAAAGTTTAAAAAAAAACACATACATACAGAAACAGAAATAATATTTTAAAAACTATTTTCCCTGTACTTTATGTCTATGAACAGTTGTTTTTTCTTTAATTTTTTTCTGAAGAAGGGCTGTCACTGTGTTGTCCAAAATGGAGTTTTGCAGTGCAGGGGCTATTCACAGGCATGATCATTGTACACTAGAGTTCCTCCAGTCTTAGCCTCCTGATTAGCTAGGACTACAGGCAGGCATCATCAGACCCAGCTGGAATACTTAAAAATGATCACTGTAGACTTGTGGTATATTTTGAAGTCATGTAATGTGATGCCTCTGGCTTTGTTGTTTTTGCTTAGGATTGCTTTGGATATTCAGGCACTGTTTTGGTTCCAAATGAACTTTAGAATTTTTTTTTTTTTGCTAATTCTCTGAAAAATAAAATTCATTGTTTGATAAAAATAGCACTGAATCTTTATATTACTTTGGCCAGTATGGCCATTTTAACAATATTGCTTCCTCCAATCCATAAGCATGGGATGTTCTTGCACTTGTTTATATTGCTATGATTCCTTTAAGCAGTATTTTGTAGTTCTTCTGGTACAGAACTTTCACATCCTTGGTTAGATATATCCCTGAGTATTTTTTATGTGTGTGGCTCTTGTAAATAAAACTACATCCTTGATTTGGTTTTCAGTTTGAATGTTATTGGTGTATAGAAATGCTACTAATTTTCGTGCATTGATTTTGTATCCTGAAACTACTGAAGTTGTTTATCAATGCTATAAGTTTCCTGCAGAGTCTTTGGGGTTTTCTAAGTATAGAATCATATCATCAGTAAAGAGAGATAATTTGTCTCTTTTTCCAATTTAGATGCCTTTTATTTCTTTCTCTTGCCTGATTGCTCTGGCTAGCACTTCCAGTACTATGTTGAATAGGAGTGGTGAGAGTGGGAATCCTTATCTTGTTCCAATTCTTAAATGAAATGCTTTGAGCTTTTGCTCATTCAGTATGATATTGGCTGTGGATCTGTCCTAAACAGTTCCTATTATTTTGAAGTATGTTCTTTTGATGCCTAGTTTGTTGAGGGTTTTATCGTGCATGCTGAATTTTATCAAAAGCTTTTTCTGCATCTATTGAGATGATCAAAACAGCATGGTACTGGTAGAAACAAACAAACAAACAAATGCATAGACCAATGGAATTGGATAGAGAACCCAGAAATAAAGCTGCACTACTACAGACTCGAGTAACAAGCATGAGGAAAGGACTCCCTATTCAATAAACAGTCCTGGGATAACTTTTTAGCCATATGCAGAAAAATGACACTAGACTCCTACCTTTCATCATATACAACAATTAATGCAAGATGAATTAGAGACTTAAATTTAAGATCCCAAACTAGAAAAACCCTGGGAAAAAAAAAAAAAAAAAAACTTGGGAAATATACTCTGGACACCAGCCTTCACAAAGAATTTATGACAAAGTCTCCAAAAGCAATTGCAACAAAAAATAATTGAAGCATGGGACCTTATTAAAGCTTCTTCACTGCAAAATAAACTATCAACAGAGTAAATAGACAACCTACAAAATGGGAGAAAATACTCACAAGCTAAGCATCCAACAAAGGCTAAATATCCAGATCTATAAGGAACATAAACAACTGAACAAGCAAAAAACAAGTAACTCCATTAAAAAGTGCGCAAAGGACATGAACAGACACTTCTGAAAAGAAGAAACACATACAGCCAAAAAATATATTCAAAAATACTCAAATCACCAATCATTCGAGAAATACAAATCAAAACCACAACGATATACCATGTCAACCCAGTCAGAATGGGTATTACTAAAAAGTCAACAAACAGATACTGGCAAGGTTGTGGAGAAAAGGGAATGCTTATACTGTGTTGGTGGGAATGTAAATTACTTCAGCCCCTGTGGAGGGCAATTTGGAAATAGACATGTCTCAAAGAACTTAAAATAGAACTGTCATTTACCCTAGCAATACCATTACTGGGTATATAACCAAAGGAAAATAAATTGTTTTACCAAAAAGGCACATGAACTTGTATGTTTATCACTGCACTGTTCACAACAGCAAAAACATGGAATCAAACTAGATGCCCATAAAGGGTGGATTAGATAAAGAAAATGTTGTACATATACACCATGGAAAACTATGCAGACATAAAAAAGAAAAAAAACCATGTCCTTTGCAGCAACATGGATGCAGCTGGAAGACATTATCCTAAACAAATAAATGCAGGAAGCAAATAAAACAGAAAAACCAAATACTATATATTCTCACTTATAAGTGGAAGCTAAACATTGAGTACATATGGACATTAAGAACAAAACAATATCCAGTGAGAACTACTGGGGTGGGGGAGGTGAGGGCTAGAAAACTACTTATCAGGTACTATGTTCACTACCTGGGTAACAGGATCATTCATAGCACAAACCTTATTGACATGCAATTAACCCATGTAACAAACCTGCCCATGTATCCACAAACCTAAAATTTTAAAAAGAAATAAAAAATTAAAAATAGTCAAAGGACACAACTTTACTGTTGATAACTGACTTAAAATATAAAGATGTATCATCTGTGGCTCCCAGAGTAATTGCAAATGATGGCCAATACTAAGGTCTTTGTTGATATTGCCAAGAAGATGTGCCTGCCTCTAGCTATTGAAATACATCTGTAGACAGATTTTGACCTTACAAAAATTTTGAGTCACATAATAACCTTGGAACCTCGAGCCATATCTAAATGCTCATTGCTGCCAATTCTTACATCTTTCTGTTAAGATTGCTTCTCCAGTATTTTCATGAATATTGGAATTAAAAATATTTGTTTCTATTATTACGAATACTGGATGAAATTAGTTGGATATTAACATTTCGTATGAGCATGTATATAATACAGAAAAATATGTTATATATAAATACATCACAAATGCTATATCCATTTCAATACATGCATGTGTATTCTTATATATTTGCATGTGCATATGTAAAATATACTTTAATATATGAGCTCAGATATATGTGTGCACACAGGTACAACTTAATGTGAATATTCATCTAGACACAAGAAGAATAAAAAGAGATCCATGAAATTTTAAACAGATAATTACAGCAATAAGCACATTATAATCATTATATCTAAGGACAATACTGGGGATCATTAACAGATTATTCTACTCATTGAAAAATGATTTATTATCTGTTTCAAAATTTCATTTGCATTTAAGATATTATATTGTTTATAATCTTCAGAGCCACAAAGAAGAATATTCATATAATAGTGAATTCTAAGGAAAGCCAAAAAATGTAAAACGAACAAAATTAATTAAGAACACTTTACTTCAATCTTCTACTAACCATCCTGTTTTGTCTTGGCAGGCCAGTTTTTCTTGACAGTAGAAAAATAATTATCTAGAGCTACTATTTCTACAAAGACAAGAAGTTCAAGGTGAATTTGATCTGTCAGACTAGGAAAAGGAGTAGAGGTGACACTTTAAGCTAATAATGAGTTTAATAGGAAACTTTGACCAGCTTAATTTTGCGGAATCACAGACATATAAGATACTTCCTATTTGCCTGTAAGCAAAGCTTCATGTAAATGGTTCCATTTAAATGAACATAAATTTTACTTATAGTGCATGACACAAAAAAGACAATTCTATGGACTCTCCCTGGAACTAGGTTGCTTTCTTTTAATTTCACATTTCCTCCTTCAAGAATTTCTAGAAATATAATTTCCATTGAGGAAGACCAGCATAAAGATATTTTGAATTTGACTGGGCTGAGGTGAATCCCAAGTGAAAAATCTCCAGCAGAAGGTTTTTATTTTTATCTGCTATTTGAGTCAGTGCTTTTATTAAATTCTAATTACAAAATCTAGTTATCTAATATTTTTTAAGTTCTTACTAATTGCTATTTCACTGTAAAGAATGGAATGCCATTCCATATCTGCATTGGTATAAGCTTATTAAGGTTGCAGATCATTTATTCAAATACAGTAAATGATGAATCAAACTGAAATCCTACCAGATGTCCTAAAATTCGATTATTTAAAATAGTGACTATGGTTTCTCAAATGCCACTGTGTGTTTATATTCACCCTTGGATTGATATTGGTGGATATTAATCCCTTTATTGTATTACATGAACAAGTATAAGGTAAAAACTCAAAGCTTTTGAATTATAATTTGTTATAAAACGACAGTGATTCCTTGAATTAATTCTTGGATGTTCTATTACATGTTTTTGTGAATATATACCATATCAATGTATGCAAATGCTAACATCTTATTTACATGGCTTTTCTTTATTGTCACTCTATACCACCAACCCTAAGCTTTAATATGCCTTCTTTTTTAAATGTGGCATGACTATTCATATGTTTCTATAATTTTGCTCATGCTTCTCCCTTGGTATGAAATGTTTTAATCGCTTTCTTTGGTAATTAAAAGTCTATATTTCAAAGCTCCTCACAAATACGACCTACATGAAGCCTTTAAAATTCTACTAGTATGGGGCGGGCGCGGTGGTTCACGCCTGTAATCCCAGCACTTTGGGAGGCCAAGATGGGCAGATCATGAGGTCAGGAAATCGAGACCACCCTGGATAACACGGTGAAATCCTGTCTCTACTAAAAATACAAAAAAATTAGCCCGGCATGGTGGCAGGCACCTGTAGTCCCAGCTATTCAGGAGGCTGAGGCAGGAGAATGGCATGAACCCAGGAGGCGGAGCTTGCAGTGAGTTGAGATTGTGCCGCTGCACTCAAGCCTGGGCGACAGAGCGAAACTCTGTCTCAAAAAAAAAAAAGAAAAAATTCTACTAGTATGGACTTGATCTGGACTATATGTTTATATCATATTAGATTTGTTTATATACCTATTATAATTCTCTTCACAGTTGAGGTTATCTACAAAGAATGAGTTACGAGTTAGCTTTAGAGGTAAAATTACATAAAAGTTCCTGTAAATGAAATACATGAATGTAATAAAGCTTCTTATCTTTCTCCTTTTGCCATTTTTGTTACATTTTTACACCAAATGAGCACTCTATTTTTTTGTTGTACTTTGTTTTCATAAGTCCAGACTAAACTAGGTTCTAATGTGAGACAAAAGGTCAAATAAAAATTTATGGCCTGAGATATGTTGATTCTACCAAACTTGATACTTTATTGAGTACATATTTCAGCTACTTTCATGTACATTGCTTTAGTACTTATAAATGAATTAAACACTGTGATACCTAATTTCCTGATGATGATAAAGGGATACATAGTGTTAAAAATCTTACCAGAGTCACTCAAATGATAAATGGCAAAGTCAAGATTCAAGTAATTCTCATTACATCACAACTGGAGAAAAAAAATGTAGTAACAATGGAGTTATAGAGTTTTTGCCATTGCTAGACTATTGTGTATATTGTATCATGCTCTTCTGGATTAAAGTTGAGGGTTGCTTGTATGTTTTTTGTTTGTTTTTTACCTTATCTCAAAGTAAGGATTTGCTTAGGAAAACAATAAAAAGTGGTGGACTTATTCTAGTAACACACTTTCTTCCCACATATATATTTAAATAAACTCTGATAGTTAAAAATATGTCCCTCAAAAAAATAAACTCTGATAGTTAAAAATATGTCCCCAAAATATGTATCTATACCTTGTTGCCTAAATTTATTGAAATGAACGTCATTTGATACAGGTCCATTATGACAGTATTTAAGTAGTCAGTGCACATACTGCTATTACAATTTGTTCTGTTATAAAAATCTTTTGAAAAGAAGACTTACACACTTTGGTTATTTACTGTCCAACTGGAAATCAATTAATTATTTTAAAGTGAAATTGGTTTTAAATATCACTATAAGAAATAATTATATCTATTTAAAGGAATTACAAATGTAATTCAAAATAAATTATATATAGGTACCTGTGAAGATATTTTCTTAATAAATTATTTCTCTTGTTATTCTCAATGATATCATGTCACAAAGTAGAAGCATACTTGTGCTTACTAGTGCCTCTGATTATTTAGATAAAGTTGAGCTAAAGATAACTGTATAGAGGCTAGAATTAGTTATAAATTGCATAGTCAGTTGCATGTTACCTAGGGATGAATTCACAACAAAATGTAAGTGCCTATTCTTCATGTGAGTTCAATGATAGATGAATTTTCACTTGAGCATCAAATTCTGAGTGCACAAACCATGGAAGACAATTCATAAGATGGCATGACTGTTCCTCTCATCACCAACAGGGAAACTACAAAACAAATCTCTCTTTTTCAGCTTTGTTAAACATACCTTTAAAAATTGAGTATAGTTTTGAAACCAATTTTTAGATCATAATCACTTTTCTCTGAAAATGAGATTTAAAATCATTTTGGGCTAAACTTTTAGCCTCATGAAACAGTTAAGCCATCACAAATCTTTCCATTAAGTGGAAAATTAGTTTATCCATTGATGGGGCACGCTGGGGAAAAGTAGGACTTTTATAACTGCAAATTGCACTCTGAGCACAAAATAGCTTGAAAGTAGATAAAACTCTCTGGGGAACTCAAAATCCTTCATTAAATTCAGGTTTTGGTGCAGGAGGTGACTCAATGATCAAAGAGATATAACAAGATTTAAAATTTTCATTTTAAAAGTTGAAAGAAATTACAGGACTAGTAGAGTTTCCTAACAGCCTGAAACTTCTAACACTGAATATTTGGATAAAACACTCTTCAAGAGTTCTATCTTTGAATCCATACAAATATAGTAGCTAAAGTAATAATGTTTCTAAATAGGCCTGGAACCAACTCACTCACACAGAGAATTATAGGTATATGGACTTCAAGTGTAGAATCCAAGCAATGCGTATTTCTGTAATAAATTAAATGATTTTTGGATGCTCATTCTGTGATTGATGTCTATGGGAAAGCTTTTTTTTTCCTCCATAGTCATAAATACACATGCATGAAGCAAAAATTACAGGTGTTTTTCAGCATTCCAATATATGTAAAATCACTTTATTTAATACAGCCATTGAGATCCAATTAGTTTACACCCCCCAAATACTAGGTTTCATTTTGTTATATTACTCCCTGAAACTCTCATCTTTTTGGTTCACTTTTTATAATAAAGTTTACTTTATCATATATACTAAAATAAAAATATTACACATATTATCCCCTTTGCACGTAAACTTTAAATGGGGATTTGACAAAATCTGATGGCTTTGCTGGGCTCCTTTTTTTTCCCCCTAACTGAAGCAGAACAGGGCTTCAAAAATTTAACAACTATTGCTAAATGTCACCCAATTTCAGAGGATCTCTGAACATTTGGCAGCTGACATGAAATTCATATTGGTCCTGGGAGATTTAAAATAAAAGAAGCAAATTAGATGCAAAAGCTAAACGGAAAGTATTTATATTTCCATATTTTGGTAAGGAAAGAGCAGATGGCTTGTGGAACACTCTGGAAATGTGAAAAAGTTGCGCTGTTTAATAGTTTAACAAGAATAGAAAGTAAAAGAGGTAACAATGTGAGAACTGGTCTCTAATAGAGAAGTTCATTAAACTAGTGGTATTGCCTAATTCTTCATAATCCTGTACTGAGTAAATATGGAACAAAATAAATGTGTGCATCATGTTTTCCTCCTTCAATGAGTACCTGGGAAACTGCTGACCCCATGGCTACTCTGGGTTTACCTACCCATACACTTTTTTCACTTTCTATATATTCCTAAAAATAGCCTATATATACAACATCACTTAGCTGGTGATTTTTAGGTTTATAGAGGCTTGTTGACAGCAGAAAATCTGACCAGCAAAAACTAGGTAGAGAAAAGGGATGAGAAATTATTTCAATGTATGTATTCCTTAGAGACAATCATAAAAATTTGTATCCAGCAGTTAATAACCATTTTGCACTGAATCAATCTGAGAATTGCATAATACTTAAAAAAAGCATTGTTCATTTTGCTACAATAGGTTTTCTTTCATTTGAGATTTCAAAATTTAAAACTAAGTGGAAGATTTATAGAAATCATGTAAATGTGTGCTATATCTAATTTTGTGGCATAGTCTGTTTGTTGTTTAGTCTCAATAATGTATCTTTGACAACACTGATGTAAAAACAATTGTTTTCTTACAGGGGTATTAATAATTCATTGTAATGATGCATATTGAATAGTGGGAAAATAGCATGACTCATTTGGTGTATGCATAGTGGTTTCAATCAAGTGACAGATTACAAAACTAAATCTATTGGAAAATGGACTTTATCTCCTGTAACAGTTTTTATAAAGTAACTTTTCCTCTTAGTTAAGCTTCATCATAACTTCATAGACTTATCTTCCCCCTAAATAGATATAAGCTGCACTAAAAAAATAAAATATTGAAGCAATAATGGCTGATAGCAAATATTGATAGAATGATGGCATGTACTCAGCCCCCATCGTGACTTTAATAAAACTTAGATAGGGCACAATAGAAAGTATGCAGGTAAATTGTGCTGTAAATCTGAAAAAAATATTATTTCCACTCTCTTGTCATTGGAACTTGAGCAAATTACTTGACCCATTTATGCGTCTTTTCTCCCTATATGAAATGTGGAAAATAACAATATCTATCTCATAGGATTGTTACAAGGATTAAATGAGTTAATATTGGTGAAAAGATTACAACAAGGCTTGGAATATGTTAAACTCTATGTAAGCGTTAAATAAACACTAAACATGGATTTTCCCCCAACTAACAGCAACACATGTGTGTCTACTTTGAATGGAGGGTAAGTGAATAAAGTCAATCTTATATTGCTATTTGACTTGATACAATATTTAAGCTAGAATATGTGAGCTAAGAAGACATGCTCGTTTTCTGAATCATCTTAGATAGAAGTACAAGGCAATGCAATTGTTATTCAATTGTAACACACCATATAATGCAATATAACATGTTATAATACAGTAAATTTCATGTAGGCAGTGTACAAGTTATAATTATCTTATATTTGAAATACATTTTCTGACAATAATCTTATTTTTAATTGTATATATTTATCGAGTACAATATGTTGTTCTGAAGTGTGTTTACATTGAATGGCTAAATCAAGCTAATATATGCATTGCCTCACATATGTATCACTTTTTATTGTGACAACACATAAAATGTACTCTTTTGGTAATTTTCAAGAATATAATACATTGTTATTAACTATAGTCACCGTGTTATACAATAGGGCTTTTAAATTTATTCCTTCTATCTAACTGAGTTTTTGTACGTTTTGGGCAACATGTTCCCATGCTCCCACTTCCCAGCCCCTGGTAACCACCAGTCTATTCTCCACTTCGATTAGTTCAACTTTTTATGATTCCACATATAAGATCATGCAGTATTTATCTTTCTATGACTCGCTTATTTCACTTAGGATAATGTCCTGAAGGATCATGTGTGATGTCACAAATGACAAGATTTTCTTCATTTTAAAGGCTGAATAGTATTCCCTTGTATATATACCACATTTTCTTCATCCACTCATCCATTAATTGACACTTAGGTTGATCTCATATCTTGGCTATTGTGAGTAAGGCCGCAATGAGCATGGGAATGTAGATATCCCTTTGACATACTGATTTCAATTCCTTTGGATATGTATCCAGAAGTGGGATCACTGGATTATATTGTAGTTCTATTTATAGTTTTTTTTTAGGAGCCACCACATCATTTTCCATAACGCTAGTACTGTTACATTCTTACCAAAAATATCCTATAGTTCCCTTTTTCTACACATCCTACCCAGCACTTATCTTTCATCTTTTTGATAATAGCAAATATAACAGGTGTGAGAGGGTATATTTTATCATGGTTTTAATTTGCATTTATCTGATAATTAGTGATTTTGAGCATTTATGTATCTGTTGGCCATTCATGTCTTCTGAGGAATGTTTACTCATGTTTTTGCCCTTATAATCAAGTAACTCATTTTCTTGCTATTGAGTTATTTCATTAATATTACCTGCTTATCAGATATACGGTTTCAGATATTTTATCACAGTCTGTTAGGTCATCTCTTCACTGTTGACTGTTTTCTTGGCTGTGCAGAAGCTTTTTAGTTAGATTTAGTACATTTGTCCATTTTTACTTTTGTTGCCTGTGCTTTTAGGTTCATATTCAAAAACATATTGCCCAGACCAATGTTACAGAGTTTTTCTTCTATGCTGTCTTCTTTCATTCTCCTGCATGTGAATGTGAATATCCAGTTGTCCCAGCACCATTTACTGAAGAGACATCTCCTTTTCTCATGGTGTGTTCTCAATACTTCTGTCAAAAATCAATTGACCATAAATGTGTAGGTTTTTTTTGTTAAATTTATTCTTAAGTATGTTTTTTATGATACCTTTGGAAATAGAATTTTTTTAAGTTTTAGATTGTTTTTAGTGTATAGAAATATTGATTTTTGTATGTTCATTTTGTATCCTGCACTTTTAGTGAGTTTGTTACTTTCAATAGTTTTTGAGTTTTTAGAGATTTCTATGTATAAGATAACATCTCCTGCAAACGGGCAACTTCACGTTTTCCTTTCCAATTTGGATGCTTTTTTTTTTTTCCTCGTGCCTAATTGCTCTGGCTTGGATTTCCAGTACTATTTTGAAAAGTGGCGAGAGTGGGCATACTTTTCTTCTTTTAGATCTTAGGGAAAAGTTGAAATCTTTTTCTCTAAGTATGGTGTTAACTGTGGGTTTGTTGTATATGGGCTTTTTTGTAGGGAGATACATTCCTTCTATACCTAATTTTTGAATGTTTTATCTTGAAATATAATCTTGTTTTATATGATTAATCTGAGGTTCACAAATGTGAATGATTTGTATAAAGCCACATAGCTGGTTGTAATTGTAATACATGGACTCAGACTTCCTATTTGTAAGTCCTAATTCAGTCAGAGACAATGTTGTTTAACAGCTGTGTGATCTAGAAGAAAGTAATTGTTTTTAGCGCCTCGTTTTTTCTTAATCTTTAAAATGGGCATACACATATATCTATGTTGCTGCGTTATTGAAATCATAAAACTTAGTGTATAAAACACTTGATATACCCAAGGTACAAAATAAATGGCAGCAAGATTTTACTTAATATATATTAGCTTGCAACTATGGTGTAGAGAATAGAATATGTTTATGAAGTGGGTGTTTATGAAGTAGGATGGGTGACAGGTGGTGCAGAGTCTTTTTAGAAAACCACAGTAATAGCTAACATTTATTATATATTTATGATAGACCAGTTACTATTCTAAGTATTATAGATTTACTGCTTCATCTATTTTGACTGTAAACCAAAAAGACAGGTACTATGATTATATAAATATTACATGTGAGAAAACCATGTGCGCTATGAAATGGTTAAATAATTTACTTATGATTTCATACCTTGTAATAAATCAGAGAAGAAATAAATCCACAAAGTGCTTCCAGAAAGGAAACTGCTAAGCACTATATACTCTATGCTTTCTCAGCAGACACTGGGAAAGCATTAATGCACAAATACCTACCCTTTATAATCAATTCATTGTTTCTAGATTAAGATTTTCACTGCCTTATCCACTACAAACTATTTGTTAAGGAAGGGAAACACTATCATCTTTGTATTCTCAATCTCTCTGTTTAATTGGTTTAATGTCAATTTTTCCAGCTAATCAATTAAACTTTCAAAAAAGACTTGATTCAGAACTTTGACATTATGAAAATTAACTGGTTCTTTGCAGTTTGCTCTTGTGTAAGAATCTCTTTAGATGTAGCATCATCTGAGGGAGTTTGTGCTGTTTTTTTGAATTAAATATTATTAAAATAGAGTCTAAATCTTCCTAACTCATGAGATAAGAAAACATGAAATTTTATATGGCTAGTACTTCGGACTATTTTCTCCTCACTGACGTATCTTCTGATCCAGTTAGGCCCAATTAGATACCCTTCATTTTGTAATTCTCAGTCTATTTGTCTGTAAAGACTTCTCTTCCTCTGTGCTGTGTAATAATGATAGTCTCTTTAACATTTTATGCTTTCTCTTTATTTATTTATACCACTGCATGGTGCCACTGGTCATTTTTCAAGTAAACTTTCTCTAATACTATTGTAGAATTGATAACGAATTTGTATAATTAACCTGAAACCTACGGTGTAAAAATATATGTTCTGATGAGAATTGGGAACCACACTGGTTAGATGCCATCAATAATTTCAGCTAATTTTAGTAGCCTGTCTTAGGTGGCTACTTCAATCCCATCTTTGCATGATGGACTAACCAACTATTAAATGCACGTAGCAAACTAAAATTGGGGCACTACCCATGATATTTTATAGCATAGTCACCAAAGGAATAACCATTTTCAGGAGGCATAACAATGATTTTTAAAATTTTCAACAGCATAACATTTCTCAGCATGTGAGTATCCAAGTTCCTTTGTCCTTTGGTACCATTTTTTTTTAATATTATAGTGTTTCCTCACAGACATAAAACAAAGCATCATTCAGCTCCTTCTGACTTAGATATTCGTTAGATATTCGTCTTCAGTGTAGCCTGTTTTAAAGGTTGAGAAGACTTTTCATTGTGGATACAATAAAAATAGAGCAACATGAAGCAAAACTTTGCTGTTAGAAAAACGGAGGCTTAGTTGTGCAGTGTGTGAGACAGAAAGTGTCTTGTCTATGAAGCAGCCACAGTTTGTCATAGTATTCTAGAAACCAAATGAACACAGACACGTAGATGTGATTCCATGATGTTACCTGTTCATATTGCTTCACTCAAATCAACCAAGACCTGAAATTATCAAGTGATTAATTTGCTATAAAAATTCTTTATTTTAGCAAAAAGATTTGAGACTGTCAGCAGAAACTTCCTCCAATAAGTTAACGCAAACATACACACACATGCACACAAGCGTGCAAACACAAATATTAAGGAATACACCTGCAAATTAGTTTTAAAAACAAATTCATGTTTGGTGAAAGAGTCAAAGCAAATACTTTTTCAGGACGATAAAAGCTCATGAGTCCACTGATTTTTATTTGACTGTATTTACAGTCTTTGTTTCTGCTATTGTTTTAAGTTCCTACGTGTTTTCCATCATTTTCCAGGGTATTTCTCTTCAAAGAGTGAACAAAGGTGCAGTTGTGGGTATTTTAAAGACCAGGAGTCTTGGTAGTTAAATTCAGTTTGTGACTTAACCTCCTATGCAACTTTACATACTGTCACCAAAGCAAAATCTTAGCAGGGAAAGAAAGAAAAGTCTCAACTTCTCTTTTCACTAATAGCATTATTTCAGAGAGTTGATTTAAAAAATCATCTCCCATTTGTAATTTATCACTTACAGACACATTTCTTCTGATTGTGAGATTTATTTGACATAGTGAGACATAATAATTAGAATTTTTAATGAAATTACAGTAATTTCTGTGACTTGGATTTAGAACTGCCACAAAATTAGTTTTTATTACTACCTAGATTTTATCTCTTCACTGAAGTTTTTATTCACTAAGTTCATTGTATGCACCTTAAATCAGTAGACCCTAAGAAGTCTCCAGGCTCCTTTGTCTTCACAAAGCTGTCATGGGCTCGGACAGGGAATTTAGAACTGGATCAGACAGAAGAGATATTTTAACACTGTGAGATGTTTAGCATAGAAATGGGCCAAACTATAGCAGAAGGTTTGTGTGGCTTACCAGTCCACACCAGGGTATGAGCCTACAGGAGAGCCTAGAACTAGTGAAGAATTCCATACCTGTGGTAACAAGCTGTCAAACCACAAAATGGAACAGTAAGAAAAATTCAAATCAAGAAGGTGAGCATGTCTCCCAGAAACATAGAACAGAGCCTCCACATGCTCAGAGTAAAATGGGATGTACTAACCTAGTCCTCTCAAAGAAAGAAACACTATTATAACAACCTCAATGCATTTTGTTTCCTTTCCAAACAGGCATTTTAAAATGTTCAGTTCTCATCCTGTTTTTCTTTAAATGCATTTTTAGAAAATAACCTCTAGCTACAACAAAACTATAGTGGCAAAGATTTTATTTCATTAAAATTTTAACAGGACTAAATGACGAGAACAGGCTTCTTAGGCACGTTTCTGGTTTCTACAGAAGGGAATTAACAAGCTGTTGTTTATATCTTTGGTGGAAAAAAAAAACTCAAATCAGAAACTGCTTCTTTTCAAGCAGTTGTTTCAGCATATAAAAAGTAGAATTACATCTAATAGCCATATCCCAATACAACTTTCTTTGTTGCTAGATAGTTCTCTCTAAGGATAATAATGCCAGGCAAAGACAGCTGCTAAGGTTTATTTATTTCATTTTATTATTATTTTTAAATGTTAACCCACTTTTGGTTAAATCACTGTAATTGAATTTGTTGCCTGTGACATACAAAGATAAACACAAGTTGATTCAGGTGATTTTCCCAGAAGTGCTGCCCTGCTGCTATCCACTGGAGTCCTCCATGCCTGTGTATAAAAATAACATAGGGCCAGGTACAGTGGCTCAAACCTGTAATCCCAGCACTTTGAGAGGCTGAGGCAGGTGGATGACCTCAGGTCAGGAGCTCAAGACCAGCCTGGCCAAGATGGCAAAACCCCATCTCTACTAAAAATACAAAAATTAGCTGGATGTGGTGGCAGGTACCTGTAATTCCAGCTACTCAGGAGGCTAAAACAGGAGAATCACTTGAATCCAGGAGGCGGAGATTGCAGTGAGCCAAGGTCGTGCCAATGCACTCCAGCCTGGGCAACAGAGTGAGACTCCGTCTCGGGGTGAAAAAAAAAAAGCATAGATTCTGCTGGTCTGTGTATCTGTATCTCATCAACCTCCTAACTCCGTGCTGTGTTTCTCTGTGTCAATATATAAAACTCTTGTTTTGTATATTGATAAATTTTGATAAATTTTACATTTTTTAAATTCTAAAACAATAAACATTTTAAAAAGATTTTTGATTTTTTAAATGTGGGTGTGAATTCTATTTTGCTATTTCTTTATTCTGTTTATCATTTTTATTATCACTTCCTTTAGTTTTAAATTTAAGATTCTTCATATGAAAGTTTAGATAATTTGTTTCCATTTTTTCTTTTTACTATATAAAGTCATAGATATATATTTCTCTCTATGCATTGCTTTGGCCTCATTGAAAAAGTGTTAACGTGTCAACTTTTATTTTATTCTGGCTCAAACATTTTCAAAATGCCAGGTTGATTTCTTATTTCATCAATGGGTTATTCAGAAGTAAACTGTATAATTTCCAATAAGTTGGGGAAATAAGTTTGCTAGAGATTTCTTTTTAATATAAATAATAATCTTTATTTCTCATGGTACTTGTAAGTTTGCAGAAAAATGGAGCAGAAACCATAAAGCAGCCACATAATTCCTTACTGACTCCAAAGTACTTTCCTTATTATTAACATCTTGCATTAGTTTACACATTTTTAGAATTTATAAACTGATATCAATACATTATTATTGACTAACATTTGTAGTTTACACTGGGATTTACTTTTTATATTGTAAATTCAATGGGTTTTGCAAAGATTTTTCTTACTCTGTGGTTTATCTGTTCATTATATTAACAGTGTCTTTCCCAGAAAAGTTTTTAATATTGTTTAATCTATAAATCCAATTTACCAATTTTGTATGCCTTATGCTTTGGTGTTATTTTTAAAAAGTCATCACCAAACACAAGATCATCCAGTTTTTCTTCTGTGTTTTTTTGGATAAAACGTATAGTTTTGTAGTTTTCATTTGGATCTATTATCCATTTTGAAGTAATTTTCATAAAAGGTATAAGGTCCTGGTCTATGTTTTTTTCCATGTGAATGTCGAGTTGTTCCAACATTTATTGAAAAGACTATCTTTTCTTCACTGAATTGCCTTTGCTCCATTGTCAAAGATTAGTTGACAACATTTATATTCATCTACTGGGCTGTCTGTCCTGTTCTATTAATCTATTTGTCTATTCTTTCACCAATACCACACTGTTTTGATTACTAGAGCTTTACAGTAAGCTTTAAAGTCAGTGTCAATCCTCTAACTTTGTCCTTCTCTTTAATATTGCATTGGGTATCCTGGGTCTTTTGAATTTTAAAACATGTTATTTACATGAACTATTTTATACTCAAAAACATTAATTCTTCTATTATTCCATGTTTTATTTGTTCTTTCATTTCTTCATACTATACTAGCTATCAAGTTTTATACTTCTTATGCCTTGAGACTTCCCAGAATCTTCTACATAAACAATCAACGAGAGGATAACAAATGAAAAGCCTCCTTCAATCCAACAACATCTTTTAGTTATTATTGTTTCATATTTTGTTCTTTAATAGTCAAGATCCTCAACAAAGTAGTTTACACAGCTTTTTTTCCACCAACTTATTTTCTCATCTTTAGACTGCTCATCAGACATCATTTATTTTTTATTGTTAGCATGTCTATGTCATTTCTCCATCTAGAGATAAACTCTGTATCTTTGTTCCCTGAAATCTGGGCTGGCCTTAGAAACCAATAAATGCATGTTCAATTGCCATTTTCAAGGTTAGTTTACAGAAACCTTGCAGCCTCTGCATAGGCGACATGGAACATTCCTGTCATATTTAAAGTTAGACACTTGAGACCTCCACGTTGTGTAAAGTGAAGCCACATGGAAAGGCCCTGAAGAATGAGATGCTATGCCAAGAGAAAAAGAAAGGCTAAGGGCCAAGTAAGCCATTAGAAGAAAATTATCCAGCTCCAGCTGTCTCTATATAAGACAAAATAATAGCCAGTGGAGCCTTCCTCACAGCTTGACCCATAAACTATTGAACAATTTTCTTAAGTGTTCCAGGTGATTTATTTAATGACCTTTGCTTAAGTTGATTTATATCGAATCTGATTTATATATAAATCTGGACTTACTGCTCTTCAATACAACCCTTAGGTGGAAAAACAAATAGACAAACATAAGAAAGCCTGGTATGCTAACCTAGCATAGGAACAGCTGGTTAAGGTCACCTGGAAATTCTCTGAAGTCAGAAAGCACCCCACAGTTATTAAAATATATATATCTCACGCCTGTAATCCCAGCACTTTGGGAGGCCGAGGCGGGTGGATCACGAGGTCACGAGATCAAGACCATCCTGACTAACACGGTGAAACCCCGTCTCTACTAAAAATACAAAATGTTAGCCGGGCATGGTGGTGGATGCCTGTAGTCCCAGCTACTCCGGAGGCTGAGGCAGGAGAATGGCGTGAACCTGGGAGGCAGAGCTTTCAGTGACCCCAGGTCACGCCACTGCACTGCACTCCAACCTGGGTGGAAGAGCGAGACTCCATCTCAAAATAAACAAACAAACAAACAGTTATAAATACCATATGGCTAGGACAGTATGAGAAATTCAGGATGAAATATAAACAAATTCAAAAGAGTAGGTGTATTAGTTCGTTGTTACACTGCTATAAAGACATACCTGAAACTGGGTAATTCATAAAGAAAATAGGTTTAATCAGTTCATAGTTCTGCAGGCTTTACAGGCTTCTGCTTATGGGGAAGTCTCAGGAAACTTAAAATCACGGTGGAAGGGGAAGCAAGCACATATTTACATGACCCTCAAGACAGAGAGAGCAAAGTGGTAGGTGCTACACACCTTCAAACAACCAGATCTCCTGAGAACTCTATCACAAGAACAGCAAGGGAGAAGTTCATCCCCATGATTTAATCGCCTCCCAGCAGGTCCCTGCTCTAACACTGAAGATTACAATTCAACATGAAATTTTGGTGGGGACACAGAGCCAAACCATATCAGTGGGTCAAAACCCAGAAATACACAAACCAGGAGGGACCTAATATAGTGGTAAAAATGTGTGTAAATACTCTAAGACCAAGTCATCTTCAAGAATTGTGGGAATATGTTTTAGGCCTCAATGACAGTGGAATACCATAACTAAGGCCACAGAGTTTCATACATCAGTTTCTTCTTGGAAAGACAACTGGCCAATATCCAAGAATGACTTGATTGAAGTATACAGCTTAATTAAAAACACCTGGTTGAAATAAAATAGGACAGAGAGGAAAGATAGTTCCTGACATCTGCATTTGAGTTATATGGACACAGCTTTTATTTCAGAATGTTATAAACTGTTTTTAAGGATGCAAAATATGTAGTGAATACCTATCCACGTTTTAGCAGAACGTCCCACATATATATTAATTTTTACAGTGAATTCACACGTGTTACACAATATTTTTAAAATTTAAAAACCATGTTTTAAAACTCTGAGTACACTGACAATTTTGCTAAAATGTTTTCTCTATGGCTTAAAAATATTTTGAGATTCTTGCTTATAGAAAAACACCTGGAATTGTAAATTGTTAGCATGTTATAAAATCTGCTTGTTTTATCACAGTTCCCTTCTTGCTAATTGTCCACCAAAGGCTGGTAGAGGCTTTGGGTAACTTTTCTGCAATTCAGCAGTTAAGGCAAGATTTCCCATAGGTTAGTAGAATAAGGAGGCCCTTGCTTTCTACACCAAAATCCATATTGACAACTTGCCATAGGCCTGAGGGCTAAACCTAATTAGCAGAGCTTCATTTCCCAAAATAAATTCAATCTCAACTTGGCTTAAAATGACTAAACTCTTACAGAACATATGAAAAAAAAAAAAAAAACATAACAGCTCAGTGACTTTGATTATAGAGTCTTGTCAGGTTTTCTTGTACTTAGGTAGTATCAGAGAAGCAATGGAATCTGTTGAGACACTTTCAATCTGGTTTCCCTTTATATGACACTCAATGCCCTTCATAGTCTGACCCCTACTTCACTACCCCAGTTCATCCTCCACTTTGTCACATATGAAAAAACTACATATATCCTTTGTGATTGTCTATTTGTATGTATTTGTATACCCAGTTACCACTGCCTCCTCCATTTGAAATGCTTTCTCCACACTAGAATTTCTGGAAATCTGAAAATACTATGATTGTCACTTGAATCTTTTCTCTGAATGGATCTCTTCCTAAAATATTGCTTACTTCCCCTGTTTGAAGTGTCTGTGCTTGTACATCATCTTCTGTCACAGCAGTTATCTTACATCATTGCTAATGTTTTACGGTTTTCTGTCCAGTAGAATTCAATCTCCTAGAAGTTAAGAATATTATTTTCCCTTTGAAACTGACCCAATAGTCCCATAGATAGATTTTTTTTTTTGTATAAACATAGAAACGGACCCTTCTGGTCTTAAGGCTTGAAATTTATATTTATTTTATCTGAGTTTCTTCCTCAGGATAGGACCCCCAAGTCTCTCAAAAAGTACCCTACTATACTAACTTCCCTACTATATTAACACCTAATATTAGTTGGTGGAGAGAAGGATCTGAGACTGATCTCCCATTTGCTCTGCTGTAGCACCTGATTAAAGCCTTCTTCCTTGGCAATACCTGTCTTCTCAGTCGTTGGCTTTCTCTGCAGTGAGCAGCACAACCTAGAACAAACCCCTGGTTGTTCGGTAACACTTTGATTTCCAAACAGACTATTAAATAAATATTCAGTACATATTTGCACAATTAATACATGATACGAAACCAAAATCTTTTCAGAATATTATAGAACAGGACAGGCACTAGGTGATGAGAACTTCACTAGGACAGGTACTGCATCTCAATGTATATATTGTCACCTTGAGGTGAGATAGAGATCAAATCTAGTAGACAACATTATATTGAGTCCTAATTACAACTTGAATGATACCTACAGTAATGTAAAATTTTCAGATTAATTTAGTTTCAACATTCCTTATTTAGATTCTCTTCCAAAAGTAGAGTTACAATAGTTGCCTGATCTATACAAAAGTGATTCTAGGCTATAAAAGTATTTTCCACATATAATGTAGGTGTGGAAAGTTTAGTCCCCTATATAAGTGGTCTCTCCAAAGTGTGGCACACATTCCCTAATTTTATTCCACTGAGGAGTAGGAATAAATTATATTTCTTCTATTCTAAACAAAAAAGAAAGAATGAGCCTTTACAAGTATTTATATTATGGATTTACTCTAATACCCTCATGTAGCCTCTATATAAGAAAACCTGATATGTCTTAAGCATAATGACTAGTACAGATTTTGTGTTCTGTAAATTTTGCTTAGTTTAATTAATATGCAATAAAGTATAGCTTTTATTTTTTTTGTAAAAATTTAAAGTTATTTTCATAATAGTAAATAATGTTCTTAAAAGAGAATGGGCATGAAGCAATAATCTTATTCCATATTGTTTTTACTATCCATTTCATTCAAAATCTTCACTCACAAATCATTTACTGAGAATTCATCACGAGTCAGATGCTCCTCTCACAGTGTATCAAGAAACAAAATCCCTAAGATTTATTTCTTAAAGTTACATTCTAGCAAGAATAGTTTCATCAATAAACATATATATTAGTAAATTATATGAAGCATAAGAATAGTAATAAAATTATGGAATATATGAAAATGAAGAGCAGAGTAGGAACAATCATTGCAAGTGAAGCTGGTGGGGTGAAACAGGTTGCAATAGAAAATCTGGTGGTGTTTTCTTGCTGCTTTGGTTGACACCATTTACTATATTCAAAATCATTATCATTACACCTTGCTAAGTTTTCTTAAATACTAAGAACTATCTTATTAAGAACTCAGTTCTGTATTTCCATACATCCGTAGAGAAGAAAGCAACTGCTTTTACTATTGAATTTTTTGAGCTCCTTAAATGAGATATATGTTGGTTGAATTGACCAAATAAACTAGCTCTTTTATGTAGTGTTGAAAATCTCATATTCCACAATCAACTTCGTGAGAGAATAAACAGGGACAGGCTGGGTTATACATTAAAAAAAGGATAAACTTTCTTTCAACTTAATTACACAACTTATAATGATACAACTGAATTTCCCATCAACTTAATAATTACACAATAAGCAGAAAGTTACTATTTAGTGAACGCTCATTTCATATAGGGATATTATGTACTTTAAGTAATTTATTTCATTAATTCTTCAGAATTCCCATGTGTTAATTATCTTATAATCCTTTTACAAATGAGAAAATCAGGTTTCAAGGAAGTTAAGGAACTGTCTACAGTTATACTTCGATTAACAGAGCTGAAACGTAAATCCAGCCGATCTGACTCCAAAGTTAATGTCCTTTTCACTACGGCTTCAAATATTTCTTTGTCTTCTACATTCTTCTTTTAATTCTAATAGCAACTGAAATAGCTCTAAACAGAATGGAAGCCTGATCTTGATATATCTGTGCTATTCTCATTTTCACACTTTAGGTTCTTATGTAGGACAAAGATAAAAATTCAATTTTTCTTGAATTTTTACAACAGTTGAGTCATTTTTATATGTGAAGAATGCTTTCCTAAAATAAGAAACAAGTGCCCATTTCTTTCACTACTCTTGTGGTGTCACAGACTTGCTAATTAGCTCTCTCTCCCAACTCCTGTGACATTTTACTCTGACTTAGGTCACAGTGACTCATGCATGAAAGTCAGTGATTGAAATGGTGATGCCCAAAAAGGATAGTCAATGATGAAATACAGTAATATTTTTTCAAACAGTTGAATAATATAACCATATCTACATTAATTTTCCAGCACTATTATCTTTAGAATGAATCACCTATCAAGGCCCATATGTTAAAATTGGCTCTTTTACTGTAAGCTACTACATTCATTTATAATTAATCTTACTAAATGTGGGGTAAAAGGATCAAAAGTTGTATTATACTAGTAATCATATGCCTTGTTTGCAAAAACAAATCGTATAAATTGTTATTTATTCCAGGCATTGTGTGTGTATGCATGCATTTGTGTGTATTTCATTTTATTCTTACACTCACACCACAAGATTTTAGTGATGAGGGAAAAGCAAAAACAGGGTTACTGACCTATATACCTAGAGATACTAAGTTACATGGCTGGAAACCAGACCTACGTTTTCACACTATAAATGTATCATCTACTACACTATCTCTTCCTGGTAGTAGCGTAAACTTCTTAGCATTTAGTCAAAGTGACTATTTCTTCAATATGCTTTTTTCTTTCAAAGATAACTTAATATGGTTCCACTAGACATGTGGTTTTCAAAGTACATTCTCCAGACTTCTAGGGATTTCAGAGAAACTTTCAGGGAACTGCTTTGTCACAACAATTTTCATAACAACACTAACACTTATTTGTCTTTCTCACTGTGCTAGTATTTACACTAATTGTACAAAAGCAATGGTGGAAAAATGATTGGTGCCTTAGGCAGTAGCATCAAACTATATGATCACTGCACTCCCTACCTCTACACACTAACAGTAAAAATAGTATCAATAAGCAATAAATCAATAAACTGCTAGCTAACCAAACAAGCAAAAGCTACTTATAAGTTGCATACGTTGATAAAGCACGAAAAATGTATCATATCAACTCTTGACTCTTGAGCACTTACTTTTAACATTCTGCATGAAAAATGGATAGTGTACAGGAAGCACATCTGCTGCAAACCAGAGTACAATATTATTCCCCAAAAAAGAACTTGTATGATTGTTTTGAGTTGTGAAATGAACTAGCTGCTTTTTTCATGCAATATCATTTTTATTTGAAATAATGACTGAGAGTCAGACAATTATTCAGATTTGGGTAATCAGCTAAAATGTTCTTGAGAACAAATGAAGTAAACTTGTCATTTCCCACACACAAAAACTGACAATGACTAAGGATAAAATTCCAGCCTCTGAGAAAAAGCTGTAATTTGGAAAAATTATCTTTGTCATAATGAATTTGACAGTTTCCTAAGACATAGTACAAAAATTTCAGATATCAGATTCCACATCTTACCTAATTTTTAAGAAAGCACTACTGAGAAAGTTGTTGAATTTTGGTGTAGTATAAAAGTACAACATCCATCATGTTCTAAAAAAGGCTATCAAAATATGTATTTATTTTTTAACTACGTCTCTGTGTGTCTGGATTTTGTTTTTTTTTTTTTTCATGTTGCAAGACTTTCCCTTAGTTCAGCTAAAGACAGGGTCCTTGTCCATCCCACAGCCATGAAAATTTAGGCTCACAGACAATTGGAGAGGGTGAGTAAAGCAGGGTTTTGTTGGGTGAAAAAGAAGAAAACAGGGAAACAGGGACTCTCACAAAGCCAGAGTCTCTCCGCTAGAGCACTTCCCACCTGCAGTTTGAATCCCAGATTCCACACAGGAAGAGAAAGGGCCAGGCTCCTCCCCGCTGTAAATGTTGTGAACTTCCTGAGGCTCCACCTCAGTGGGCAGGCTGGTTGGAGTTTCTCCAGGGATCCCCTCTCACCTGGCTGTCTCAATGCCCATTCTGAAGAAGTATATCTAACTGCCTTTAGATTAAGGGTAAGGATGAAGACCATTATTAACTGCTTCCTGCTGACAGGGGGCACTGTTTTGGGGAAATGGCAGTCAGATCTCCCTCAGAGGCCCAGAAGAAGGGGCCATCATCAGAGGCTCTGGCTGCATGACCATTTGGAGTTTGATGGCTTGAAGTCAAGAACAGTCAAACCAGGTCATTAGATAACATGTATCAAAATGCAACAAAGGGAGGGGTAAGGACAGCTCAAAAATTCTGAGGCCTTTTACCAGTTTGCACAGGGAGAAGGGAGAGCAAAATCCCAACTGGTTGAAAAAACTTTACCCTTTTGCGAGCATGTTGGGCTTCTGGGGGTCCCTTCCCCTGAGCCCAATCCTAAGCCAACCAGTTTAAGGTTTGGGAAATTAACTCCATCTAGTTTGGAGGATGCATCTGAGGGGAGTGTCCCATTAGTACAGAGACATAATTGCCTATCAGTGAAGAGAGGACAGAGGAGAAGAAAGGAAAAAAACAAGGTGTTTTTTCAAAGGAGTCCCAGGAGTTCTGGATGCATTCTAAAGGAGTACAGAGTGAAGATGAATGGCTACTCATATAGAAAGAGGGAAGCAGACATCCCTGGTTCCTTTCTCTTCCTAGCAGATGCCCAGGGTACATGATAGAGAGGAGGAAGAGCGTCCTCTTTCCCTTCTTCTGTCCTTGCATCCCCCAGTCCCAGCAACCTTGGCAGGTACCACTGTGAGTGCCAAAGCAGCTTGTACCCCTCAAACATGGGGGCCTAGAGACTAGGAATTATCTGATCTCACCTAAATCTCCTTCCCACCTACTGTCAGTAGCCTTGGAGTTTCCTAGACCCCATTTATACCATGGATACTAGCGCGGCCTTTATCCATGAAACAGGAAGCTTGGGCTTGGCTTAATAGGCAAGCACCAGCCACACTCACCTGTGCTGTGCCTTTTAACCTCTGTTGTCATTTGCCTCTGGATTCCTCAGATCCAGTTTTTTTTTTTCCTAGGGCTTTGATCCAAAGCTTGGAATTGAGTTTTGGACAAAGATCTGTCTCGGGGGTGTTGCATAGATGCCTTATCATAAGCCAAATACTAAGATGAAACTGTGGAACTGAATTCTCCTCTAACAAGGGAGAGAAAATGATGTCTGGTGACACACCCAGCTAACTGGTGGCCATAGTTATGCTTGCTAGGATTTGGGTACATGGTACTTGTCTTTGGTTAGTTCCCTTCGTTTTACTTTCCCAAAAAGGAAATCTACTTTCCCAAAAAGGCACCCTATTTATTCCTATCACCTGGCAGGATTTGCAGGATAATTGCTCAGAACTAGAATATTAATCCAGATTTTTACATTACTCATCCTGCTTGTTCTTTCTGAGCTGCAGCCAGAGACTGCTGGTTGGCTCACAGGAACAAGCAGGGTTCATCTAAAATGTAGTTTAAAATTTAATGATGGCTGGGTGTGGTGGTTCACACCTATAATCCCAGCACTTTGGGAGGCTGAGGTGGGCAGATCACCTGAGGTCGGGAGTTCAAGACCAGCCTGACCACCATGGAGAAACCCTGTCTCTGCTAAAAATATGACATCAGCCGGGCATGGTGGCACATGCCTGTAATCCCAGCTACTTGGGAGGCTGAGCAGGAGAATCGCTTGAACCGGGGAGGCGGAGGTTGCAGTGAGCCGAGACTGCGCCACTGCATTCCAGCATGGGCAATAAGAGCAAAACTGCATGTCAAAAAAAAATAAATCAATAAAAATTAATGATAAATGTGTAAGTTTTGAAAGAGTTTCTCTCTCAAGTCCCGATTTTTGTTAAAAAAAAAAAAAAACATCATAGGACTGAGTTGTTTGCAAAACAGAATTTAGTCTTATACCTGGCCTGGTTATTGGTATAAAATGCAGAAAGAGTAACTATTTCTACATAGGTCTTTTCGATTGGCTTATGATGGAAGTTTGTTCCATAAAGAATATCAGATAAGACCCTTTAAAGCTGAGCCTAACCATGGGTTTGTATTCTCAAACACCTGTGAGTTGGATGATTCTCTCCTTTTAAGGTCCCAAGATAAACTTGGAGCTCCTAGACCTGTTAGAAAGTGAGTGGAGATCGCACCACTGCACTCTAGCCTGGGCAACAGAGTGAGACTCCTCTCAGAAAATAAATAAATAAATAAAGTGACATTATTTACTGACCACAGGACAGGAACCCTGTACAGGGATTGTGTAGACTGTACAGGGATTGTGTAGATGAGAGTATAAGGCCAGTTTCCCCACTGGCTTTTTATTGGCTCTGCAAGTTGAGACTGACTCCCAAAAAGGAAGCATACTCTTCCAGTCAAAGCCTTGGTAAAATAACCATTTTCCCCAATTGTGTCCTGTTGCAAAAGAAAAATGGATTTTTATTGCACTGATGCAAAGACCTATATTACCACAAAGTTAAGAATACTTACAGATAGGTTCTAAATTCTGGAGGAACCAGGCAGAGAGAAACAAACATGCTCCAAATTTTGATTATAGGATTATAACTTGCTTAATTTTTAAAGGTCATAAAAAGTTGAAAATAAGTTTCTTTGATGCTAAAAAAACAAGGATAAGCAATATTACAAGCAAAGGTTAAAAAGATTGCTTCAGCTTTCTGAGTTCAGTCCATTTAAACTTCTTTTGCTTGACATTTGTGAACATTTGAGCTTTCTATTAGTCCTGTACATTTTCATTTATTAAAAAGTTACAATCTCCAAAGTTATCAGAAGTCTGTATTTGAGAGTACCTGTTAAAGTTCTATAGCTTACTACAAACCATGTTTTGAAAAGGATTAAAATAAGACAATTGTCCATGAAGAGCAACATGTCCAGGGTAATTACAGTTAGAAACACAATTGACAAAGAAGCTTGGTTATCTCCGTGGTTTACAACAACATAACAAAAACTTTAATTATGATTGATAGCATATATTCAGAGATTAGAACTTTAGAAATCCCATACAATTTTGGAACATATATCAGCATTATTCATCAAGATATAACCTAAAGCAGATTGAAACATCATTTTGGCAATCCCATGTACCTAAACATGTCAAATAATCTTGTTTACCTCTCTTTTCTAAACACTTCAGGGGCCCTCTGAAGTATTAGAAAAGCCAGATGCCAGGGAAGACAATTTTGAAACTGAAGTTTGATTTTGAGAATCACTTGATATTATGATATATAATTCCAGATTACCATATTTATTTTGCCAAAATGATGACTCAGATATTTTAAAAAGCAAAAAGCTTTTATAACCCTTTATAAATTATGCCAAAGAGCAGATTTGCGTTTTAAGAATACCTTGTTGTGCTTTTATTTCAACGCTCAATTTGTGGGAAAACCATATAATACCCTTTTTTGAATTTAGTCAATATGTTCACACAGAGAACCTCTTCTGCAAGATTAATTTCCAGAATTCTTCCACCACTTCTTTGAACCTTCAGCTTTTTCCTGATTTAACTCAAAACCATCCTTTAACCCTAGGTAAAAGTTTATATTTCCATGCCTTCTCACAACCTTTTACTAAAAAACACATTTTACTGTTTTTATAGACCTGCATGCAAATCTGTTTCTCATAGATTCAATTAACTCCTAGCAATTTTTAACTTTAAGGTAAAACTTGGTAAGTTGCTTTAATTGTGTGCTAACTGCAGCCAAGGTTTGCCTTCTTAAAGAGTGTGGTTAGTTTCCTATGTCTTCAGGCCTTACTATTTGTGAAGCCAGCAAGTCAGAGTTCTCAAAATCCAAAAAGGAGTTTAAAAGCTTAAAACATTTAGAAAACCTGGGCTCTGACCTGCATAATTTAGCCCAATATTTACAGTTTAGTGACACCTGCATTTTACCAATACTCTTTAAGGCTATTTTATTTCTCAAAAACTAAAGTCAGGGGAACTGAAAGGTACTGCAGCTTTTATCTTTCATTTAAAAAAATACTAGATCCAAGCACTTTTCTTTAGGCCAAACTAATTAGAACTCATTTTACAGACATCACACACAGTACACACACAGACAGGCAGAAGAAAACCCAGTCGCTGGGTGGGGCCCTTTAAAAGACAGGGCTAAGAGAACATGCAGATATCAAACAGAAGGAAACTTATTCCGTAAAGCAAGATTGCTAAACAAAGTCTTGCCACCTCACCGGGAGTTACAAGCCCTGACCCCAGGATGCAAAACAAGATGGAGGCTTAGAAGTTTGTTAGAAACCTTACAGACATGCAAAGCACACCAGATTGGCCACAACCCAACACTAGCCCCGCAAATCGTTTTTTACAATTAAAGCTTTACAGAACATATAAACGGTGATAGTTGGGGGGCCTGGCCTAGTAAAGGGGAAAAACTTTAAAGGTTAACTGTTGACAGGGTGGAGAAGAGGAAAGAAAAAAAAAGTTTAAAAACGCCTGGGGAAAAACCTCTTATTCTTATGCAAGTGGTTTCTGCACCAGGGAGAAAAGTTTAATTACTGTCTGATGGAGCTGAATCTCTTGGCCAGGGAAGGAGAAGGCTCTAGCAGTTCATAGGGGAAAGCACCAGCCAGCAGCCCTGGGTGCCTTAGGTCAGGAATCCAAGCCCAGCAGAGAGTGCAGGGTGAAGGGGAGCTGCTGCTCACCAGTTGGTCTTGAAAAGGGAAAGAAAAGGCCATAAAAAGGCCCAGGAGCGATGGGGCCTAGGGGAATGGTTTCCCCATCTTCAGAAGTCCCAGGATGAAAAGGCTGAGAAGCAACAGTGAGAGGTTTAAGGCTTAGAAGCAACAGTGAGAGGTTTTGAGTTCTCATTTTACTAACAGCTTCTCCAGCCCCATGTCGGGCACCAAAAATGTTGCAGGACTTTCCCCTATTTCAGCTAAAGATAGGGTCCTTGTCCATCCCAAGGCCACAAAAAATTTAGGCTCGCAGATGGCTGGATAGGGTGAGTAAAGCAGGGTTTTATTGGGTGAAAAAGAAGAAAAGGGGGAAACAAGTATTCTTGCGAGGCCAGAGTCCCTCTGCTAGAGCACTTCCCACTGGCAGCTTAAATCCCAGATTGACACAGGAAGAGAAAGGGCCAGGCTCCTTCCTGCTGCAAAAGTTGTTAACTTCCCAAGGCTCCACCTCAGTGGACCGGCTGGTTGGAGTTTCTTCAGGGATCCCCTCTCACCTGACTGTCTTATTCATATACTGCAACTAATGCAGCATGATTCAATGGATTGAAACTGGAGTACCTCTAAGAATTCATCTGTCTTTAATGAACCACATATTAAAAGAGTTTTCCATAAAAGTAAAAATTGTAGTCACTCTTTTTGTGAATTTTTTGGAAGATATATTAACAAATATATTGTGTATGTTAACATGCAATGTGTTTTTATTTAAAAATAGACATTGTTACACTGTTTTAATTTTCTATATGGTAAACATTGATAGATGCAACCCACATAAACAAAGTCTGCAGGCCCTCAATATTTTTTAAGGTAATTTTAAACTTTTATTTCTGAAAAGCAATGCAAAGCCCAAGGTAGTAAGCTAAGAATTTACTAACAAAATTTAAGCTCCCTACTAATACCTTAAAAGTCCACACAATAGGCCAGGCACGGTGGCTCACGCCTGTAATCCCAGCACTTTGGGAGGCCGAGACGGGCAGATCACGAGGTCAGGAGATCGAGACCATCCTGGCTAACACAGTGAAACCCTGTCTCTACTAAAAATACAATTAGCCGGGCATAGTGGCGGGCGCCTGTAGTCCCAGCTGCTCCAGAGGCTGAGGCTGGAGAACGGCGTGAACCTGGGGGGCGGAGCCTGCAGTGAGCCCAGATCGCGCGACTGCACTCCAGCCTAGGCGACAGAGCGAGACTCTGATAAAAAAAAAAAAAAGCCCACACAATAAAAATAGCAATATCCATCTACCTTAACAAAATGATCTAGAAAGATTAACTATAAAAGAAATAGAGAAACAAATATTACTGGAGAATGGAATCTATTAGGAACGTATTCTGTTGGTGCAAAGTAGTTGCAGTTCTTGCCACCGCCACAATTACTTTTGCACCAACCTAATAAGTTTTTACTGAATAAGAATACGTGAATAAAATAAACACAAAATGGGATTAGAAAAAAGTTAATATTCATTTATAACTTTAAAAAAAGCAAGATTCAATGAAAGAATATTTTACTAATACAATATAGGATATATATGTAAAAACAATCAAACCATATGTATGTGGAAAAAATTAATGGCTCTATCATTAAGTTAAGGAATCCTAAAAGAGTGCTGACAGTTTAATATTTCTGAACGTGATAGCCAATGGAGTAAGACAAAATATATGTCAGATTTAGAAAGGAAAAACTAAATATCTGTCTGTTTTCACAGTGCTGTAAAGAACCACTTGAGACTGGACAATTTTGAAGGGAAGGAGGTTTAACTGACTCACAGTTCTGCATGGTTGGGTAGACCTCAGGAAACTTAACAATCATGGCAGAAGTCAAAGAGAAAGCGAGGAATCTTTTTCACAACGCTGCAGGAGGGAGAATGAATGCAGGAGGACCTACCAAACACTTTTAAAACCACCACATCTCGTGAGAACTCACTCACTATCCCAAGAACAGCATAGGGGAAACTTCGCCCATGATTCAATTACCTCCACCTGGTCTCTCCCTTGACCCCTTGACACATGGAGATTATGGAGATTAAGTGGATTACAATTCAAGATGAGATTTTGAGTGGGACACAGCCGAACTATATCACCAAATTATCATTTAGTGAGAAAAAATCAAAGAAATTGACAAAAATTATTTTTAAATAAATTTAAAATACTAGCCAATAAAGAGAGACAAGAAAAAATAAATAGCTAAAATTTTTATAAATAATTTTATAAGCACTAGTGAATGAAGAAAAATTTTTTTCAAATTTATAAAGGAGAAAAATTATCATCTACCTAGGAAATGATTATTTTTAGAGAATTTCGTGAGGTCATTGGTTATAAAATATTATACACAAAATCAAAACACTTTCTATATACTTGTAATAATTAGGTATTAAACTTTATGAAAGAAATTCCCAGGTAAATCACACAGCTTGAACACGCTTACTTCCACGCCCTGTCAAAATGGCAGTAATTTAATAGTTTACAGCATTAATTTACAAGGACTGAGGAAATGGGATTGGTGAGAGATGAGAGCAAAGAAATGAGAGATGAGAGCAAAGATGAGAGTAGAACCTGGAGAGCAGGTGGATCAGATAAGAAAAAGATAAGTGCTTCCAGGAGAAGCCAAGAAACAAGCCCTGAGGCTGTATGAGTTCAGTCAGGAATGAGGCCTCAGGTGCAACTGAAGGTGAAATGGCAGGTGGAGATGATAACAGGTCTCACCGAATTTCTATTCTTAAAAAAAAAAAAAAAAAGAAAAAAAAAAGAAAAGCCTGGAATTCCTGTCCCCTCCTCCTATGTGTGAGAAAAGACCCTAATATGGAAAAGGGAAACCCGAGAAAGCAAAGTAGAGGCAGGGAGGTAAAATAACGTTCCAAGGCAATATGATTAATATCCTCAGAGACTTTTTTTTTAAAAAGAGGTATTGTATTCTTAAAAGAAAAGGATAACATTCAAAAAGACGAACGGAGTTGGGCACCGTGGCTCCAGCCTCTACTCCTGCACTTTGGGACTTTGAGAGACCAAGGCAGTAGGATCACTTGAGGCCAGGAGTTCAAGACCAGCGTGGGCAAGATAGTATGACCCCACTCCATCTACACAAAATTAGCTTGGCATGGTGGCACACAACCCATAGTCCCAGCTACTTTGTCTGAGACAGGAGGAGTGCTTGAGCCCAGGAACTGAAGGTTACAGTGAGCTATGATGGCAGCAATGCACTCCAGCCCTGTCTCTAAAACAAATAAAAAAAACTCATTGAAGACAGCTCTTATAAAGGTAAAGAAATAAAAGACAGAAGGAAAAAAAATTATTACATGGATTATTTTTCAAGAAGGCTATTAAATAGAACTTTTTTAAAAGAACAATAAAATTCAAGAAAGAAAAAAGAGAGAGTATATAGCAATGGAAGTGGAGGAGAGGGAACTATGAGAAATGAAGACCCACTGAATGGTCAGCAGATTTAATAAGGGAAAAGGAAAATTCACACCAAGATACCTCATCATAAAATTTCAGAATACCTAGAGAAGGAAGTTTTCATGTTCTGAAACTTTTAGAAAGAAAATTACATTTGCATAGAAGTTATGATTAAAATGCCATCATTTAATATTGTATAACTGTACAGATGTTTCCATTGAGGAAATATGAGGGAAGAATACAAGGGACTCTTTACAATTTTTGCAATTTCCTGTGGGTCTATAATTATTTCAAAATTAAAAGTTTACAAGATTTCTTCAGACACTGCAACAGCAACACTGGAAGCTAGAAAACAATTAAATAAGTTAGGCCTGCACATATCTGATGGGAAATGATTTCCAACACAGAATTCTATACTCAGCCAACCAATTATTCAAGTGTGAAAAAATTCAAGTCTCAAACAATTTTACTCCAAAGACAAATTTCTTATATTCCTGTAAGAAGTTCCTTCACCAAATCAAGGGAATAAAACCCAAATGAATAAGACATGAAATCCAAGAAATATGATATCCAGATGAAAGAGATACTTAGGAAGTCCTCACAATGATGATAAAAGGGCAGCTCTGGAACACAGTATGGGAAAGCCAAAAAGCAAAAGACCAAGTTGGAAGTGAAGGCTCCCAAAAGCAATGTCTCCAAAATAAATAAATAAAATCAACATACTATGTGATATGTTTTAACTCATTGAAAAGAGATTTCTATTTCTGGTGAGACGCTGAGAATAATTTAATAATGATAGTTAAATTGAAGAAAACAAGGCAAAAGAAAAATGAATCACTTAGCAACTCACAAAAAATAAAAAGATGACCAAGGAAAGCAATATACAATGGAGTCATCATTTATAAATAATAATAGCAATGTCATAATAATATAAGCAGTAAATATTAATTTAACTAAAATGTTTGGGGTAGGTGGCATATATAAGAGAGCATGACAGGAATCTATAGATAAGATATGAAATTCAAAATCTAAAAATAGCAATGTGATTATGTTTTTTAGAAATACAGAAGTAAAAAGAAAAATAAAAAGCTAAAAGATTGGAAATGGTTTCCTCCAGAGTATAACAATCAGACTGGGGTAGGCCGGGCCTGGTGGCTCATGCCCGTAATCCCAGCACTTTGGGAGGCCGAGGTAGGTGGATCACGAGGTCAGGAGACCGAGACCATTCTGGCTAACACGGTGAAACCCCGTCTCCACTAAAAATACAAAAAATTAGCTGGGCATGGTGGCGGGCACCTGTAGTCCCAGCTACTCAAGAGGCTGAGGCAGGAGAATGGTGTGAACCCAGGAGGCGGAGCTTGCAGTGAGTCAAGATTGCACCACTGCACTCCAGTCTGGGCGACAGAGAAAGACTCCGTCTCAAAACAAACAAACAAACAAACAATAACAACAACAAAAGAATTAGACTAGGGCCAAGTGGAGCAAAGTGTTCTCATTTCTCATTTTAAGAATCATTTGACTCTCTAAATTATGTTTATGAAATGCTTTGAATAATATTAGATTAAATTAAAAATAAAATATAAACAAACCTTTAGGTTTTCTTGACAGAAAGTGAGAAACACCTAATTCATCCACTCTCAACTTCTCATTTTAATAGCAGTGAAAGCATTTTCTTTATTATACTTTAAGTTCTGGGGTACATATGCAGAATTTGCAGGTTTGTTACATAGGTATACATCTGCCATGGTGGTTCCCTGCACCCATCAACCTGTCATCTACATTAGGTATTTCTCCTAATACTACACCTCCCCCAGCCTCCTACCCCTGACAGGCCCTGGTGTGTGATGTTCCCCTCCCTGTGTCAATGTGTTCTCATTGTTCAACTCCCACTTATGAGTGAGAACATGCAGTATTTGTTTTTCTGTTCTTGTGTTAGTTTGCTGAGGATGATGGCTTCCAGCTTCATCCACGTCCCTGCAAAGGACATGATCTCATTCTTTTTTATGGCTGCATAGTATTCCATGGTATATATGTACCACATATTCTTTATCCAGTCTATCATTGATGGACATTTGAATTGGTTACATGTCTTTGCTGCTATAAATAGTGCTGCAGTAAACATACATGTGGATGTGTCTTTATAGTAGGATGATTTATATTCCTTTGGATATATACCCAGTAACAGAATTGCTGGGTCAAATGGTATTTCTGGTTCTAGATCCAGGAGGAATTGCCGCACTGTCTTCCACATAGATGAAATAATTTACATTCTCACCAGTAGTATAAAAGCATTCGTATTTCTCCACAGCCTCGCCAGCATCTGTTGTTTCTTAACTTTTTAATAATCGCCATTCTGACTGGCATTAGATGGTATCTCATTGTGGTTTTGATTCCCATTTTTCTAATGATCAATGATTTTGAGCTTTTTTTCATGTTTGTTGGCCACATAAATGTCTACTTTTGAGAAATGTCTGTTGATGTACTTTGTCCACTTTATGATGGGGTTGTTTTTTTTCTTGTAAATTTGTTTAAGTTCTTTGTAGATACTGGATATTAGCCCTTTGTCAGATGGATAGACTGCAAAAATTTTCTCCCTTCTTATAGGTTGCCGGTTTACTTTGATGATAGTTTCTTTTGCTGTGCAGAAGCTCTTTAGTTTAATTAGATCCCATCTGTCAATTTTGGCTTTTGTGCCATTGCTTTGGTGTCCAGGGTTTGTATGGTTTTATGTCATTAATCCATCTTGGATTAGATATTTAAGTCTTTAATCCATCTTGAGATGATTTTTGTATAAGGTGTGAGGAAGGGATCCAGTTTCACCTTTCTACATATGGCTAGCCAGTTTTCCCAACACCACTTATTAAATAGGGAATCCTTTCCCCATTGCTTGTTTTTGTCAGATTTGTCAAAGATCAGATGGTTGTAGATGTGTGGTGTTATTTCTGAGGTCTCTGTTCTGTTCCATTGGTCTATATATCTGTTTTGGTACCAGTACCATCCTGGTTTGGTTACTGTAGACTTGTAGTACAGTTTGAAGTTAGGTAGTGTGATGCCTCTAGCTTTGCCCTTTTTTCTTACAATTGTCTTGGCTATGCAGGCTCTATTTTGGTTCCCTATGAAATTTAAAGTAGTTTTTTCCAATTCTGTGAAGAAAGTCAGTGGTAGTTTGATGGGGATAGCATTGAATCTATAAATTATTTTGGGCAGTATGGCCATTTTCATGATATTGATTCCTCCTATCCATGAACATGGGATGTTTTTCCATTTGTTTGTGTCCTTTCTTATTTCTTTGAGCAGGGGTTTGTAGTTCTCCTTGAAGAGGTCCTTAATATCCCTTGTAAGTTGGATTCCTAGGTATTTTTTTTGTAGCAGTTGTGAAAGGGAGTTCACTCATGATTTGGCTCTCTGTCTATTATTGGTGTATAGGAATGCTTGTGATTTTTGCACAATGATTTTGTATCCTGAGACTTTGCTGAAGTCGCTTATCAGCTTAAGAAGATTTTGAACTGAGACGATGGGCTTTTCTAAATATACAATCATGTCATCTGCAAACAGAGACAATTTGACTTCCTCTTTTCCTAATTGAATACCCTTTCTTTCTTTCTCTTTCCTGATTGCCCTGGTCAGAACTTCCAATACTATGTTGAATAGGAGTAGTGACAGAGGGCATCCTTGTCTTGTGCTGGTTTTCAAAGAGAATGCTTCCAGTTTTTGCACATTCAGTATGATATTGGCTGTGAGTTTGTCATAAATAGCTCTTATTATTTTGAAATACATTCCATCGATACCTAGTTAATTGAGAGTTTTTAGCATGAAGCGGTGTTGAAAATTCTCAAAGTCCTTTTCTGCGTCTGTTGAGATAATCATGTGGTTTTTGTCATTGGTTCTGTTTATGTGATGGATTATGTTTATTGATTTGCTTATGTTGAACCAGCCTTGCATCCCAGGGATGAAGCCAACTTGATGGTGGTGGATACGCTTTTTGATCTGCTGCTGGATTCAGTTTGCCAGTATTTTATTCAGGATTTTCACATCAATGTCCATCAGGGATATTGGCCTGAAATTTTCTTTTTTTGTTGTGTCTCTGCCAGGTTTTGGTATCAGGATGATTCTGCTTTCATAAAATGAATTAGGGAGGAATCCCTTTTTTCTATTGTTTGGAATAGTTTCAGAAGGAATGGTAGCAGCTCCTTCTTGTACCTCTGGTAGAATTAGACTGTGAATCCCTCTGCTCCTGGACTTTTTTTCATTGGTAGGCTATTAATTACTGCCCCAATTTCAGAACTTGTTATTGGTCTATTCAGGAATTTGACTTCTTCCTGGTTTAGTCTTGGGAGGTGGTATGTGTTCAGGAATTTATCTGTTTCTTATAGATTTTCTAGTTTATTTGCCTAGAGGGGTTTATATTATTCTCTGATGGTAGTTTGTATTTCTGTGGGATTGGTGGTGATATCCCCATTATCATTTTTTATTGCATCTATTTGAGTCTTCTCTCTTTTCTTCTTTATTAGTCTTGCTAGTGGTCTATTTTGTTGATCTTTTCAAAAAAAACAGCTCCTGGATTCATTGATTTTTTTGTAGGGTTTTTCATGTCTCTATCTCATTCAGTTCTGCTTTGATGTTAGTTATTTCTTCTACTACCTTTTGAATTTGTTTGCTCTTGCTTCTCTACTTATTTTAATTGTTATGGTAGTGTGTCAATTTAGATCTTTGCTGCTTTCTCTTGTGGGCATTTTGTGCTATACATTTCCTTCCACTCACTGTTTTAAATGTGTCCCAGAGATTCTGGTACATCGTGTCTTTGTTCTCATTGGTTTCAAAGAACATCTTTATTTCTGCCTTCATTTTGTTATTTACCCAGTCATCATTCATGAGCAGGTTGTTCAGTTTCCATGTAGTTTTGAGTGAGTTGCTTAATCCTCAGTTCTAATTTGATTGCACTGTGGTCTTAGAGACTGTTATGATTTCCGTTGTTTTGCATTTGCTGAGGAGTGTTTTACTTCCAATTATGTGGTCAACTCTAGAATAAATGTGATGTGGTGCTGAGAAGAATGTATACTATGTTGATTTGGTGTAGAGGGTTCTGTAGATGTCTATTAGGACTGCTTGGTCCAGAGCTGAGTTCAAGTCCTGGATATCCTTGTTAATTTTGTGTCTCGTTGATCTGTCTAATATTGACAGTGGCATATTAATGTCTCTCACTATTATTGTGTGGGACTCTAAGTCTCTTTGTAGGTCACTATGAACTTGCTTTATGAATCTGGATGCTCCTGTATTGGGTGCATATACATTTAGGATAGTTAGCTCTTCTTGTTGCATTGATCCCTTTACCATTATGTAATTCCCTTCTTTTTCTCTTTTGATCTTCATTGGTTTAAAGTCTGTTTTATCAGAGACTAGGATTGCAACCCCATTTTTTTTGTGTGTGTGTGCTTTCCATTTGCTTGGTAAATCTTCCTCCATCCCTTTATTTTCAGCCTATGTGTGTCTTTGCACATGAGATGAGTCTCCTGAATACAGCACACCCTTGGGTCTTGACTCTTATCCAATTTGTCAGTCTGTGTCTTTTCACTGGGGCATTTAGCCCATTTACATTTAAGGTTAATATTATTACGTGTGAATTTGGTCCTGTCATTATGATGCTAGTTGGTTGTTTTGCCTGTTAGTTGATGCAGTTTCTTCATAGCATCGATGGCCTTTACAATTTGGCATGTTTTTGCAGTGGCTGACATGGTTATTCCTTTCCATGTATAGTGCTTCCTTCAGGAGCTCTTGTAAGGCAGGCCTCATGGTGGAAATCCCTCCTCATTTGCTTGCCTGTAAGGGATTTTATTTCTCCTTCGCTTATAACGCTTAGTTTGTCTGGATACGAAATTCTGGGTTGAAAATTCTTTTCTTTAAGAATACTGAATGACCCCTACTCTCTTCTGGCTTATAGGGTTTCTGCTGACAGATCCACTGTCAGTCTGATGGGCTTCCCTTTGTGGGTAACCAGACCTTTCTCTCTGGCTGCCCTTAACATTTTTTTCTTCATTTCAACCTTGGGGAATCTGACAATTATATGTCTTGGGGTTGCTGTTCTCTTAGAGTATCTTTGTGGTGTTCTCTGTATTTCCTAAATTTGAATGTTGGCCTGCCTTGCTAGATTGGGGAAGTTCTCCCTGGGTAATATCATGAAGAGTGTTTTCTAACTTGGTTCCATTCTCCCCGTCACATTCAGGTACACCAATCAAACATAGATTTGGTCTTTTCACATAGTCCCATATTTCTTAGAGGCTTTCTTCATTTCTTTTCACTATTTTTTCTCTAATCTTGTCTTCTGTCTTTATTTCATTGAGTTTGTCTTCAATCCCTGATATCCTTTCTTCTGCTTGATCAATTCAGCTATTGAAACTTGTGCATGCTTCGCGAAGTTCTCATGCTGTGTTTTTAGCTCCATCAGGTCATTGATGTTCTTCTCTAAGCTGGTTATTCTAGTTAGCAGTTAATCTAACATTTTTTTCCAGGTTCTTAGCCTCCTTGCATTGGGTTAGAACTTGCTCCTTTAGCTCAGAGAAGTTTGTTATTATGCACTTTCTGAAGCCTACTTCTGTTAATTCGTCAAGCTCATTCTCCATCCAGTTTTGTTCCCTTGCTGGCGAAGAGTTGTGATCCTTTGTATGAGAAGAGACTTTCTGTTTTTTGGAATTTTCAGCCTTTTTGTGCTGGTTTCTCACCATCTTCATGGATTTTTCTACATTTGGTCCTTGATGTTGGTGATGTTGACACTATTCCTTTCTGTTTGTTAGTTTTCCTTCTAATAGTCAGGCCCCTCTGCTGCAGGTCTGCTGGAATTTGCCTGAGGACCACTCCAGATCCTGTTTGCCTGGGTAACACCAGCAGAGCCTGCAGATTTAACAAAGATTGCTGCCTGTTCGTACCTGGGGAAGCTTCTTCCCAGAGGGGCACCTGCCAGATGCCAGCAAGAGCTCTCCTTTATGAGGTACCTGTCGGCCCCTACTGGGAGGTGTCTTCCAGTCTGGATATACCGGGGGTCAGGGACCCACTTGAGGAGGCAGTCTGTACCTCATCAGTGCTCAAACACTGTACTGGGAGAACCGCTGCTCTCTTCAGAGCTGTCAGGCAGGGACATTTAAATTTGCTGAAGCTGTGTCCACAGCCACGCCTTCCCCTAGGTGATCTGTCCCATGGAGCTGCAGTGGGCTCTGCCCAGTTCAAACTTCCCAGCAGCTTTGTTTACACTGTGAGGGTAAAACCACCTACTCAAGCCTCAGCAGTGGTGGATGCCCCTCCCACCACCAAGCTGGAGCATCCAGGTCGACTTCAAACTGCTGTGGAGCAGCAAGAATTTTAAGCCAGTGGATCTTAGCTTGCTGGGCTCTGTGGAGGAGCAACCTGATTAGCCAGGCACCAGAGGGAATCTCCTAGTCTGCTGAGTTGCAGAGACCATGGGAAAGGCACCGTGTCTAGGCCGGAATGCACTGTTGCTCCCAATACAGTCTCTCACGGCTTCCCTTGGCTAAGAAAGGGAAATCCCCCAACCCCTTGCGTTTCCCGGGTGAGGTGATGCCCCATCCCACTTCGGCTCACCCTCCGTGGTTTGCACCCACTGTCCAACCAGTTCCAGTGAGATGAAACGGGTACCTCAGTTGAAAATGCAGGAATCACCTGCCTTCTGTGTCAATCTTTCCGGGAGCTGCAGACCATTTTGCCAGCTACCCTCTGGCCCTCAGTATTTTTTAAGAGCAAAAAGCAGTCCTGAGACCACAGGTTTGAATGCCTTGTACTAGACATGAGATCCTTTAGAGATGGTCTTTTCTTCCCTTTTACAATGTGTATCATAATTTTTGAAAATTGCAAAAGTTAATAAATACTAAGTAGAAAAATAAATACAGTTTTCCCTCAGTATTGGTGTGGGATTGGTTCCAGGACTTCTTATAAATGCCAAAATGAGAAGCTGCTCAAGTCAATGATATAAATTAGCATAGTATTTGCATATAACCTGCAAACAACCTCCTGTATACAGTTCTTTAAATCATGTCCAGATTACTATAATACCTAATACTATGCCTACATATCATTTCATTTGTGTGGATTCAATGCAGTACCTAGTGAGGAAAAATTCAAGTTTTGCTTTTTGGAACTTTGCAGAATTTTTTTCCCAAATATTTTTTATCTGCATTTGGTTGAATCTGTTGATGTGGAACACACACATGTAGAGGACCAACTGTATTGTAACTTTAAAAAACGTGTTTCCAATGACATATTGTTTTTCTGCATAGGGCTAACTGATCTATTTCCTAAATTGGTATGGCTTCTTGGCAAGGTTTAGTTTCTGCTGATGCATTCAAAATATAGTAAATATGGGCAGAGTGTGGTGGCTCAGGCCTGTAATCCCAGCACTTTGGGAGGCCGAGGTGGGTGGATCACCTGAGGTCAGGAGTTCATGATCAGCCTAGCCAACATGATGAAACCCCCTGTCTAGTAAAAATACAAAAATTAGCTGGGCATGCTGGTATGTGCCTGTACTTCCAGCTATTCAGGAGGCTGAGGTAGGAGAATTGCTTGAACCCAGGAGGCAGAGGTTGCAGAGAGCCAAGATCATGCTGCTGCACTCCAGGCTGGGCGACAGAGTGAGTCATCATCTCAAAAAAAAGCATATATATATAGTAAATATGAATCTAATGGAGAAAAATATGTGATTATGTGTGTCCCATGTGTGCAGGCATAGGTAGATGTGCTAGCAGTAGGGGCCTACAAAGAGGAAAAGTATGACAGTTAATAACAACCATGAATATTATCCTACATTAAAGGATTATCTAATACCTCAAGAGGAGATTATATCACTAAGTCTGCAGTGTTTATAATACTTCATATAGAAGAAATTCTAAAAGTTTGGTTTGTTTATTTTACTTTAAGTTTGGGATATATGTGCAGAACGTGCAGGTTTGTTATATAGATATACATGTGCTATGGTGATTTGCTGCACATATCAACCCATCATCTAGATTTTAAGCCCACATGTATTAGATATTTTAGATATTTGTCCTAATGCTCTCTCTCCCCTTGTCCCCCACCCCCCGACAGGCCCTGGTGTGTAATGTTACCCTTCCCGTGCCCATGTGTTCTAATCTTTCAACTCTCACTTATGAATGAGAAGAGGTGATATTTGGTTTTCTGTTCCTGCGTTAGTTTGCTTAGAATGATGGATTCCAGCTTCATCCATGTTCCCGCGAAGGACACGAACTCACCCTTTTTCATGGCTACATGGTATTCCATGGTATATATGTGCCACATTTTCTTAATTCAGTCTATCATTGATGGGCATTTGGGTTGCTTCCATGTCTTTGTTATCATAAACAGTGCTGCAATAAATATACGTATGCTCGTGTCTTCATAGTAGAATAATTTATATTCCTTTAGGTACATACGCAGTAATGCGATTGCTGGGTCAAATGGTATTTCTGGTTCTAGATCCTTGAGGAATTGCCACACTATCTTCCACAATGGTTGAACTAATTTACACTCCCCCCAAGAGTGTAAAAGCATTCCTGTATCTCTACAGCCTCGCCAGTATATGTTGTTTCCAGCCATTCTGACTGGCATGAGATGGTATCTCTTTGTGGTTTTGATTTGCATTTCTCTAATTACCAGTGGTGATGAGCTTGTTTTCATATGTTTACTGGCTGCATAAATGTCTTCTTTTGAGAAGTGTCTGATCATCTTCTTTCCCACTTTTTGATGGGGTCATTTGTCTTTTTCTTGTAAATTTGTTTAAGTTCCTTGTACATCCTAGATATTAGCCCTTTGTCAGATGGGTAGATTGCAAAAAATTTCTCCCATTCCGTAGGTCGCCTGTTCACTCTGATGATAGTTTCTTTTGCTGTGCAGCAGCTCTTTTAGTTTAATTAGATGCCATTTGTCAATTTTGGCTTTCGTTGTAATTACTTTTGGTATTTTAGTTATCTAGTCTTTGCCTGTGCCTATGCCCTGAATGGGATTTCCTAGGTTTTCTTCTAGGTTTTTTATGGTTTGGGGGTTTTACAAGAAATGCTAAAAGTTTTAAGACTGTGTCACTCTATCATTTCCATTTACTGGAAGATGCTGCATCACAGCTTCTGAAATATGACAGATGCTAAATAAGTACTTTTTATTTGTAGCTACCTGAATCAAACTCCCCAAATCTGCATAAGCAAAATTTCTCTTTTCCTGCAAAATACTCCAGTTAAATTTAGTTTGTGCTTGTAGAATTTTTTGGTCTCCCCTTCCTCCACATTATTTGTTATGTTTATTTTTCCACTATTACCTTATGAGGTCTTGTGAATTAAGAACTACAACTTTCTCACGTTTTTATACTCCTGATGCTTTTTGCTTTTAGTGGTCATTTGTTTTACTTGCTTGATATAGAAGATGCCAGATTTGGAATATCAACATTTGAGAGGTCAGATAAATAAAAATACATGAGGTTGACTCTCCAGGACATTTCATTTCTTCCCAATATTGTCTTTTGATTTTGTAACTGTGGGTAATGAACTCAAGTTAAACATTTCTGAGCAGTCAGAGTGCCAAAAAGACAGCAAAGGAGGTGGATAACTGATTACATTTTCCATGGCTACTCCAGTAAGTGCTGTAACATCAAGATCAATATTGAAGACTAAAATTCCAAGCATCAATTGTGACAAAAGAAAAATAAAAACTCTGGTGGGGATTTAGTCTAAACTTAAGCTGTGTCTATAGTGTGATACATAGCCTAGATCAACCTAGTGTACAAGTGGAATAACCCCCACCTAAAGAGTTGCTTAATAAGAGAATCTAATGCTCTTCCATGAGAAAACTCTCTCTAAAGAAAGAGCACTATATGTAGCAAAATATTTTGTTTTGCGGGATAAAAGCCATTCTGGACATAGCATGTAATTTGTTCCTGAGTTTAGCCCCACTCTAGTTAGAATTTATGTTGGATTCCAGTGCAATAGAGACAAGTTGGAGCAGGCCTTTAAATAAAGGATGAAAGTTCTGTTTCACTGAAACCTATTTGAGGTTTTGAGGTATTGATTGGGACAGACAAAACTATTTTATTTACAGTCTAATACAGTGTAATAAAAAGTAGGGAGATGCATTCTCTCTTTGTAAAAAAAAAAAAAAAGAGAGAGAGTGATGCCTTATGGATTAAGTAAAACACAGCAATAGTGTTCCACAAATTACCCTACCTGTACCTACTAATTTCAGCGAGGGCCCATAAGAAACTAAGTAATTAAAAGAAGGGGGCTGGGTGTGGTGGCTTATGCCTGTAATCCCGGCACTTTGGGAGGCTGAGGTGGATAGATCACGAAGTCAAGAGACAGAGACCATCCTGGCCAACATGGTCAAATCCCGTCTCTACTAAAAATACAAAAATTAGCTGGGCATGGTGGCATGCGCCTGTAATCCCAGCTACTCAGGAGGCTGAGGCAGAAGAATTGGTTGAACCAGCAAGGCAGGAGTTGCAGTGAGACGAGATAGCGCCACTATCTCTTGGGACAGAGCAAGACTCCGTCTCAAAAAAAAAAAAAAAAAAGAGGGCATAGATGGCAGATTCCACACAAAATATGACAATATTTGCTCATCAGAATGTATTAAGCACAGCTGGTGATTGCTGGAATTATTCAGGAAGGACTTTTCAGTATGTAAGTTCCTGCAAGTGGGAACAGAAATAGATTATACATAAAAAGTTGTATATTTGTTTCCATTCTATATCAGTTCATCTTTTCTTCTCCATCATAAGCTCATTGATTTAATAAGATAAAATAAAATTAGGCATCTATAATTATCTTTAAGTTTCTACATCTATGGTCCCCTCCAGTGAGTAATTCATAAATAGCTAGCACTGGGCTGAAATGCACTGCTTAAGAGATGGTACATCTTCCTGTTAGTAAAACCCCCTTGTTAATAAAACATTTCAATTTTTCCCAAAGAAAAAATTATTAAATAAATTGCTACTTTGAGTCCAAAATATGATTATCAGATGGGGCTAAAAAAAACTCACAGTCGTGTTGACAAACCTTTCTTCGGTGCTAACTGCTTTATTGCCCTATTCACTCACTATTCTGTGGTCTTGACAATTATTTCTTGCAATTGTTTTCTTCCAACTATTCACACTTTCTTGCATTGTTTTTATATCAATTGGTGACTTTGCTTCCAATTTCACAATTAAAATAAAAATAATTAGACAAGAAATTTCAGGATTCCACTGTACTTTTAATGTTTTTTTTGTATAGCTCATATGCCTTGGTTTTCTTTCAATTTCAATGTATAAAATATTCCTTGGCTCACGCCTGTAATCCCAGCACTTTGGGAGGCAGGCAGATCACCTGAGGTTGGGAGTTCATGACCAGCTTGGCCAACATGGTGAAACCCCGTCTCTACTAAAAATACAAAAATTAGCCTGTCGTGGTGCTGCGCACCTGTAATCCCAGGTACTCGGGAAGCTGAGGAGGGAGAATAGCTTGAACTCGGGAGGGGGAGGTTGCAGTGAGCCGAAAACACACCACTGCATTCCAGCCTGGGCAACAGAGTGAGACTCCATCTCTGAAACAAAAAAAAATCCTGTTCCTATGAGGACCTCCTATCCACTCTACTAAAATAAATCACCTCAGTATTTAGTCCCTTTCTCTCTCACGTCAACGTAAAGCATAGCATGTCATCAGTCTTCCCTTTCTATTCAATGATTTCCATCAGATTACAACATGTAGTGATGTCTATCATCTTTGTAAAACAAATACATTTGTGAAGCAGGTTCACTGTGTACTGGTTACCAATTTATCTGAGTCCAGTGAGACAGAACTCATGCAAAAAGTTACCTGACATAATTTTTTTACTTACAGATGGAGAACAGAGACACCAGAATCCTAGGATTCATTATGAGCCAGATTGTCAAGGCTCAGAAAAGCTGACTGTGGCTTCAGAGTATTGACTGTGCATAACCAACCTTCTGAGGGACCCTAAAGGCAGTCTGTCCCAGGTTATATACTACAAGATCACATGAGTTGCTGGGCCAAAGAGTTGAGGGACATACTATTCTTGGGATGGGGATGAAGGGGTTGAGGGAGTACCTGGAACAGAGCCTTACCTGCTCTAGCCAGCTCTTCCTTATCTCAAGATGTTGCATTTTCAGGACATTATGTAGTTATTTTTGAGAGCCATGAGCAAGAAAGGGAGGCAAACTGGGTTAGTCCAAAGCCACCCTGAGAATTGTGCTGAACCATTGACTCCCCATTCTCATTCAAGAAACGTTTGTTTCTCTGCCCCTTTCTTAGCAAAATTTATTGAGTTATTTAAACTCAGTGCCTGAATTTTCTTTTATGTCTTTCTTTTTAAAATAAAATTGTGTATGCATATAAAAAATCTAACCAAATGTGGGTTATAAAACAAAACAAACACCCATGGGTGTTGTACTCAATTTGTCTGATAGATTTTTATTAATAACATTGAATCTAACTGTACGCCTTACATTGCTATGTGTTGCATTTTTTTCATTCATTTCTACCTATTGTGAAGTGTTACTTGTATGAATGGATAATTATATATTCGCTCTTCTATTGATTGTCTTCAAGTTTTGTTTTCCTTTCATTTGTATTGCTATTACAAATAATCTGTGATGAACATTTTCGTGTGTATCTTCTGATCAACATGAGCATTTTTTCCCTTAGGATATTTAGAAGTGTAACTGTCAGGATAATTAACCAATTTAGCATTTGCTTTTCATTTTTATTTCTTTGTTTCATTTATAATTGCTTTATGTTTATGGTATGGCATAGAGATAAAACATCTTTTTTTTCAAATATGGATAAAAAATTCTCCTAGAAACATTTATCAAATAATTTCTCTGCTTTTAGTTATCTGGAATTACTCCTTTGTTATATGCGTGTGTATGCATGTGTGGGTGTCTGTGTGTTTATGACTGGTTTTGCTTATCATTGTTACTAATTAATTCTGTTGTTTATAGCTATAATTTGTTAATTTTCCTCAGTGTTTAATATGTTAGTTTGACAAAAACATATGTTTGGAAAGCACTGGAGAGAGACGGGATGTTTTTAGGTAATGGAATTTGCTGTATAATGAGAAAGTAGATCACATGGTACTTCTATTAAATGAAATAACATTTAAAAATTATAAGACCCACACTTACATAATGGAGATATAAGAGACAACAGAATAATAATAATAGAGAAGAAAAAAACAACAGAAACCTAGTATTCATTCCATTTTCATAAAGCAAAATGGAATTTGCTTTATAATTAGCAAGGTCACATGGTACTTATGTCAAATGAGATAGTATTTTTTTTATTATGAGGCCCCCAGATAGGTATAAGCTTCCATTCATTTGTTAGCAGTGTAAAAGTAAATTGAAACTTTTAAATTAATATATCAAAATTTCAAAAACTAAATTCAGCTTATAAACCATATGACAGCAGCCAAATATTTTTTTGTTTCAAAAGAGCACTTCAAAATCCTTAGGTTTGCAGTAAGCCCTTTCACCTCAACTTCAATCTTGGCATTTATGGCATTTATATATATTAATAAACCTTTTCAATACCAGGAAATAAAGGAACTAACTGATCTTCTCTTCTATTTCAATTATTATGCTGGAAAAAAAAAACAAAAATGTGATCAATGTAACATTAAATAGAGAATAATGTGAAATTAAATGGATATTATCAAAATGGAAGAGGAACTCATAGGAAAGAACGTTATGGAATATTACAAATTTCCAAAAAAAGAAACTAAACAGAATTATTTCAAAAATATATCTCCAAGTGAAGACAAGGCTAAAAAGCTAAATGTTGTGTGCCTCTTTAGAAGTATTTAATTTACATATACTTTAAATGTTTAGAAAACAAAGGTTTCTAACAGCATTGGATCTAAAAACAAAGGCTCAACTCATACTCACACAAATCACACAAATCAAAGAGCTTACAAAACAGTAAGATTTACTAAGTATTTAAGGATATATATAACCCTGAGGCAAATGCAGCTGGGAGATATCAGGAACTGCCAGCTTATCTATCCTTGCTACTTTGCATGTACTCTTGCCAACACTGGATATGAAGTTCCCAGATTATTGCATGCAGCTACATTACTCACAAAAAGAGATCTGTTTTGATCAGTAAACCCTTCCATTTTATGCTCAGAGAGTTACATAGCATATGTGATACATTGCAGAAAGCCATATTCAAGAAATCCATGGATTCCAGATTTGTTTACTATGAAAATAACTATATAGATCAGGTATATCTTTCTAAAAGTATTCTGTAGATAAGGAATCTTCTGCAATAAAAACTATTAGTTTGTTTTCTAGGAGGTCTGACATTAGCGTGTTTACAAGGTTATTTGACTACCTCATTTTCTTTCTTTATTAGAGTATTTCCCCGTAGCAGTTGTATACAACTGCTGGTTAACCATTTACTACATAATATTCCTAAAATTTGAATTGTATTGGACAGAATTTCTAAGATAAATAATATTTAGACATAATTGGAGATTTGTTTTCTGGATCGTTTTTGAAAGAATGAAATGTAATAGCTTTCTGAAACAATATGATTTTGAAATACTGATATTTTAAGTAGAATATTTTAATAGCAAACCCACATCACCTATAGCATTTCTAAAGTATACTTTACTATCATATTATTTAAAGTAATGTAAACTATGGATAGACAGATAGAGATGATTTTAAACACAAATATCTTCATGACAGAAATGTGGCATGAACTATTTGGAACCTACATAAATGTGTACTAAAGACTTCATGTCTGAGATTCAGGAATTAATACATTCAAACTGAAACTCACCGGGATACTTTACAATTATAAACTTGTACTTAAAGGTAGAAAATCAACTTGAAGGTGGAGAAATATAATAAATGATTTCTCATCCTGCTGTACAAATTATAACCCAGATATTTGTGATCTAGAAAATTTACCAGGGATTTGGAACCCGTTCTAAGCCTATTACTCTTCAACTTAAAGGACCAGTAGCTGTTAAATGTAATTTATTGAATACTTGAGGAATAGAAGGCCCAAAGGCATTGGCAACATCCCATTGTGGCCTTGTAAGTGATATTCTTTCTCAAGAAGACCCTCATAAAACTGAAATTAAACCTGTAGAATCATTCAAAAACATAGCATTTTACAAAGAATTTAGTTCAACAGTTTCTGGGATTTTGAATTTAATGCATTTTTTACTTTTAATGTTTTTAAGAAATAATATATCTTTTAGCTGCTAGATTGTAGACTGCATATGTGTGACCATCCTTCCCCCAATATACACGTGCACATGCACACACACCTCTACACAAACACTTATTCGATAAATTACAGGGACCATTTTAAATATTAACAAATTCATGATTATACAACATATTAACATTAGAAACAGAAAACTGTAGACCAGAAATAGTGATGAAATGCTGAAGGAAGGAAACAATTGGCAATCTACAGTTATAGATAAGGCCTAACCCCATTGTCTATGGTTTTGTGCTGTTTCATTTTGTTTCGTTTTAAGATAGGGTCTCACTTTGTCTCCCAGACTGGAGCACCATGGCATGATCATAGCTACTGTAGCCTCTACTTCCCCGACTGAGGTCACCTCAGTCTCCTGAGTAGCTGGGCACAGGCAGAACCATCTTGGCTATTTTTGATCCTTATATATTTTTTGTAGAGAGACTCTCACTACATTGCCCAGGCTGGTCTTGAACTCCTGGCCTCAAGCAATTCTCTTGCCTCAGTCTCCCAAAGTGGTGGGATTAGTGGTGTGAGCCATGGTGTCCAGCCTCGTCTAAGGTTTTAGAACTCAAATTGGACCACAGAAACAAGGAGGTGAGCTAAAGTCATGCTTTTACCATGGCAAAAAAATTAGTGTTTCTGGAGTTGTGCATAACCCAGGATCAGAACCATGCATCAGACAGTGACCCAGAATGCAAAAATGGGCCACATCCCAAAATCAGAAATGAAACACGTATTTATTTGTGTGAGGTGAGGCTATGAAATTCTTATGCCAGATATATATTTCTTATTATTAAATATATTAGGCATTTACCAATTTATTTCTTATAAATCATTTAAATTGTAATTATTTCCTTCTTCTTTAAAATGACTGAAATATGAAACAGATTATTTGCTATGTGCTTCCTAATTAATATTTGCTCCCTACTGAGAACAATTCATGCCTGGATCCAAGGTGAGTTAATTTTTTCTTGAATAAAATGTTAGAAGCTGAAATATATTTTATTTCTACTTTTAAGATAACTTATACACATCTCTGAGATATCCTTCTTTTACACAATGAAATGGTTACTGCATTCTTAAGACAAAAAGTCTATATCTTGCTTATATTTGGTAAAGAATGATTTATAATAAGTATTTATTAAATTGACAATAGATTGATATAATTGACAGTTCAGAATTTTACAGTTAATCTATATGAGAGTATTTGCAAGTAATTATACTTGATTCTACATTTTCAATATCTTCAACATCTCAGTGAAAGAGATGAACTTGCATGTGTTACTATGTTGTAAGCCAGCAAACCATTAAGCTTTTCAACCAGTTAGGTTTGTAAAGTTTACCCTTACTTGGTAATACTTAAGTCATCATAAAAAAGTTAATGGGTGCAGCACACCAACATGGCACATGTATACATATGTAACTAACCTGCAAGTTGTGCATATGTACTCTAAAACTTAAAGTATAATTAAAAAAAAGAAAAAGAAAAAGAAAAGAGTAACCAACAAAGGTGAAAATGCAAATTAACAAAAGCGGAAGAAATTTACCTTGATCACGAATATGTCTCTCATTGGAGCCCAGTCACGATGACCCTATTTCATTCCTGCAGGCCCTCCCCTCAAGCACTTTTATAGAAAATGGCAACATTAAAATAAAGCCCCCATTTCAAAATAAGTAACATTATAAGGAAACTAGCACGGGAATTCTTATTTACAACCAACGTCTCTCAAAACTTAACTATAAATTCTACAAAGGATCGGAACATATTTCTTTAAAAATGAGTTTTATTATATCAAAGAAAATACTGGTGTATCCCAAACTATAAGACAAAAAAGAAAGACTAGATTTCAAAGAGAAGATTATAATAACACAGAAAAAGATGAGATGTAAACTGGTAGAGCTCAGGAAATAAATGAAAGTGAAAAGCAAGATATTACAGAAATTAGAGCCTAATTTAAAATGTCGATTCTCCCCTGATTATTCCAGTGAGTAATCTACTGCCAGCAATGTACCGTGCCAAGGCCCCCAATCGCAGCGGCAACCTTTTTGAAAAGGAAGAGTGATAATCTTGTATTTTGAACAGGTTCTTATTCAAAGGCTATAATTACACATTGGCAACTTTCATTTCCCTTTCTTATAGCTGCTTCTCCTCCCAGGAACTTCAAATGTACCTCCCCACCTGGAGTGCTTTCTGCTGCTCTCCATGCTCATTTTCAATTCAGGGCAGAGGGATCATGAAATGCTGAGATTTACAGCACCCAGGTCTAGCGATGACACGCTGTGAAACTGTCTCCACATCAACCCGAAGCCAGCAGGCTCCCAGCCGTCCTTAGGCTTGTCAGAAGCAGGAACCCTAATGAAAACACCTTGGCAGATGCACCATAAAAAGAAACTAGGAAATAATACATTTGAGAGGAGAAATCTGAGGAAATGCCAAGATGCCATTTTTTTTTTTTTTTTTTTTGACTAGAAGGCCTCCTCCTTAAACTATTTGTGCATTTGATAGTAGCACAATTTTATCATGCATCTCAGGCTTACAGAGGCACGTAGAACCAAGAAAGACGTTTTCCAAAATCGTTTTAGTGTAAAATAACTCTTACATTAGTGGCTTTCCATTTTACATCAGGTCGGACTGAGGATATAAAATATGTGTCAAGTAATGCGGTGCTCCTTGATACCTGCCAGAAGTCGCAGTATCTTAAGAATCATTACATTCCATTTTATGTCAACCTTTCAGGGAAATGAAGCTGTTTTTGACAACGGCACTGCTACTCAAATGCTACCAAGCAATAAAAATATTGGAGAGACCGTAGCATTCGTTGATTTGTGAGAAGTGGTTTTAGATCTAGGTCACCTATAAGTGGCCATGCAAGCTTACTAGAGTAATTTAGAAAAACTTGTTTCTGAGCTTTCCCATTTGTAAAATGAGTTACCAACATCTGCCACGGGGATTTCAAAGATTTCCTTGCACTTTAATAACAATATGCTTTACAATAAAAGATCTCTTCCTTCCAGTAATGCACCCACCCACTGTAGCTTATCGCCCAGGTAAACTCTTCTTGTTTATTATTTTCTCTTTATTCTCATCATTTTCCAACTTCCCAATTTCCAAGAAATAATACTTGTTTTATTCTCTTTTATAGTTCAGTGGCTTTTACTAAACATGTCAATTCCTTACTTTGAGAGGTTGTTTTACTGGCTTGGTAGAGATCATGACCTGCAATTCTTTAAAAAGTCACTGATGATTCTGATGGAAAAAAAAATCTTTGGAGTACAATTTAAGAAACTCTCTGATGACAGCTTCTCTTATGTATTTCTATTACGGTATTTCCACATGCTATAATACAACTGGCCAGGCGCGGTGGCTCACGCCAGTAATCCCAATACTTTGGGAGGCTGAGGTGGGCAGATCACCTGAGGTCGGAAGTTCGAGACCAGCCTGACCAACATGATGAAACCACGTCTCTACTAAAAATACAAAGTTAGCTGGGCGTGGTGGCACATGCCTGTGATCCTAGCTACTCTGGAGGCTGAAGCAGAAGAATCGCTTGAACCTGGGAGGCGGAGGTTGCGGTGAGCAAGATCATGCCATTGCACTCCAGCCTGGGCAAAAGAGCGAAACTCTGTCTTAAAAAACAAAAACAAAACAAAAAAACTATACAACTGAAAACAGACGTCAGGTCTTAATTGACACTTAAGTGCTTACAGCATAAAAGAAAAAGAAATAAGTAAATTTTTATTGACTGAATTAAGAATACAATGCTCTAAATGGTGATTTGCCAATGCAACTTGTCTTACTGGTTCTGTGTCTTTGGCTGGACACTGAATATTGAATGCTGTACTATATTAAAAGGCTAAAGAGAAAAAAAAATCACATTTTCACATCAATGAATAAAAATAATTTAAAAAAATCAATACCCGTTTATGGTTAAAAGTTCTCAGCAAACTAGTATTAGAGGCAAACTTCTTCAACTTGATAAGGAACATCTACAAAATATCTCAACTGAAATAATAATGGTGAATGACTGGATATTTCCCCAGTAAAATAAGACAAGGATGCCCACTCTCTCCGTTTTATTCAACATAGTATTAAAAAATATTTAGGCTGGGTGCAGTGGCTCACGCCTGTAATCCCAGCAATTTTGCAGGCCGAGACAGGTGGATCACGATGTCAGCACATCAAGACCATCCTGACTAACATGGTGAAATCCCGTCTCTACAAAAAATAAAAAAAAATTAGGCAGGCGTGGTGGCGGGCACCTGTAGTCCCAGCTACTCGGGAGGCTGAGGCAGGAGAATGGCATGGACCCGGGGGGCGGAGCTTGCAGTGAGCCAAGATCACGCCACTGCACTCCAGCCTGGGCGACAGAGCGAGACCCCATCTCAAAAAAAAAAAAAAAATTTAGTTGGTGCAGTAAGAAAAGAAAAGGAAATAAAATGCATTCTAATTAGAAAGCAAGAAATTAAACAGTCCCTATTTGGAAGTAGCATGATAATCTATGTAGAAAATTCAAGGATTCTGTAAAAAACTAGAAAACATAACTGAGTTCAAAAAGTTTGCAGGATACAAGATAAACACACAAAAATTATTTGTGTTTCTATGCATAAAAGCTAACATTAAAAACATAATAGCATTTGAAATCACTTAAAAATTGTTAACCTAAAATTTTATATTCAGAGAAAAGCCCCTTTCATAAAGTTTAAAGGTTTTTGTATGGGACCCAAAACTGAAGGAATTATTCCCTAAAAGAAATGTTACAGAAGGTTCTTCAGGCAGAAAAGAAAATGATATTAAATAAACCTATATAACAATAAGCACCATGTTCTTTCATTTGCTTGAAGCTCATTAGAAACTTGAATTCAAACAAAACGCCACTTATTTTCTAAAAATATATATTCCTTAGTAAAATTCTTGACATTAAATGTATTGGTACAATGAAGATAACTTTTTTCCTTAGGAAATTAGTATTGAGAACTAATCTGATTCTGGATTGAAAACAATAGCAACAAAAATAACAAGAGCAAAAATTAGACACTGTAATGAAAGGTTCATGCCTTTCCATTTCGTTCAGTCTTGAGGCATGATTAAAATTGGCCGTGGCTGTGTTAATGTATAGCCCATCCTTTTTCTTTAGAATAGGCTTGAATGTATTTTTCCTACTTTGGCTGCTTACTTGTGCTGGAGCAATAATACTCCATGAGAAACGTTGAGCTCTGGACTAAAGAACTTTTTTGTTTTTGTTTTTGTTTTTTTGTGAGACAGTTTCGCTCTGTCGCCCAGGCTGGAGTGCAGTGGCATGGTCTCTGCTCACTGCAAGCTCCATCTCCCTGGTTCACGCCGTTCTCCTGCCTCAGCCTCCCAAGTAGCTAGGACTACAGGTGCCTGCCACCATGCCTGGCTAATTTTTTTTTGTTGTTGTTGTATTTTTAGTAGAGACGGGGTTTCACCGTGTTAGCCAGGATGGTCTCGGTCTCCTGACCTCGTGATCCACCCGCCTCGGCCTCCCAAAGTGCTGGGATTACAGGTGTGAGCCACAGCGCCCAGCCTAGAACTTTTAATCATGATTAAATAAGCCATAGATAAGACACAAAATTAGCAAGCTATCATTTGCTTTGTAATTGAGAGGATATAGACCTTCCTGATCTGCTAATCTGATAATAAATCAGGACTATTTTTTAAAAATGTCCTTAGTGTATTATAAAATGTATTAACAGAATTACCTATTTTTCATGGAGTTGTTTTATTTTTTTATTTAATATATGACCCTTTTGATTCCTGAGGTTTGAGTCTTATAGACTCAATAAGTATTCTATTAGTATCCTTATAGACTCAAATACTTATAGACTCAGTATTCTGTTAGTATTCTAATTATTATCCTAATACTTAGTCTATTAATATTCCATTTATCTCAATGTATTTTAAGTGTTCAAAAATATCTTATGAATTCAGTTGGACATATCACTGATAAATAATTAACTTTATCTGGTTTAAAAACATGTTTCGGCTTGGCACAGTGGCTCACACCTGTAACCCCAGCACTTTGGGAGGCTGAGGCGGGTGGATCACCTGAGGTCGGGAGTTTGAGACTAGCCTGACCAAAATGGTGAAACGTCTTCCCTACTAAAAAAAAAACAAAATACAAAAGTTAGCCGGGTCTGGTGGTGGGCGCCTGTAATCCCAGCTACTCTGGAGGCTGAGGCAGGAGAATCCCTTGAATCCGGTAGGTGAAGGTTGCAGTGAGCCGAGATTGCACCATTGCACTCCAGCCTGGGCAAAAATAGAAAAACTCCGTCTCAAAATAAATAAATAAATAAACAAACAAATAAAAATATGTTTCTAAGTCTCTGTTAATCCCATATATGTGTATTTGAATAGGTATGGATAAATGTGTTTATTTTCACCATATATTATGGCATGAGAGGAAGCATTTGGATGGCATGAAAGACATATGTTTTTTTACCCTTCAGCTTAAGACTTAGGAACCACCAGTTGTTTAGTGTTCCCCACAGGGTTTTTAGAATTTCAGTTCTAGTTACTTCTGTTCCTAACTCACTTATGTTCTGTTACCTTATGTCTAAACTTAACTTTTTAAATTGTAATTTAGAAGTAATATATCTCTCTTCATCATTCTATGATTACATGTAATGAGGTTCACCATACCTCATGTTCACAGATATGTCAAATGCGCGTGAATAACAAAAATTTGGGACTACTCATGCTATTTGACATACATTGCCATTGCTTGACGTTAGGGTATGGCCAGTCTCATATATTTTTTAGTCATTAGATGGTAATATCTTACCAAGACATTGGAACTGCATAAAATTCAAAATAGTGAACTAAAAGACAAATATCCATTAGGATATTAACTTCTTATCAGATATATGGTTTTCAGATATGTTCTCCCAGGCTGCAGGCTGCCTTTCATTTTATTGATTGTTACCTTTGTTGTGCAGAAGGTCTTTATTAGTTTGACAGTCCCATTCGTTTATTTTTGGCTTCGTTGCTTGAATTTTTGGTGTGATATACAAAACAACCATTGTCAAGGCCAATATCAATGGACTTTATTTCTATGTATTCTTCTAGGAGTTTCGTGTTTTCATATCTTAGGTTTAGGTCTTCAATCCATTTTGAGTTGGTTTTTGTGTACAGTGTGAAACAAGGATCCAGTTTCATTCTTTTACATGTGACTCTCTTGTTTTCCTGATACTATTTGTTAGAGAGAGTATCCTTTCTACGTGTGTCTTCTTGGTGGTCTTGTTAAAAATTAGCTGTCTGTATATTTTTTTATTTATTTCTGGGCTATCTATTCTGTTCCATTGGGCCATATATGTGTTTTAATGCCAGTACCACACTATTTTGATGACTACAGCTTTGCAATATAATTTTACATCAGAAATTGTGATGCAACAAACTTTGTTTTTCTTTCTCAAGATTGTTTTGGCTATAGCAGATGTTTTGTGGTTCCATATAAATTTTAGAATTGGTTTTATTTTTAATTTTTGTAAAAAATGTCATTTTGATAGGGATTTCACTGAATTTGTAGATTACTTTGCATAAAAATGGACATATTAACAACATTAACTCTTCAAATTCATAACATAGGATATCTTTCTATTTGTTTCTGTGTTCTTCAATTTCTTTCAATATTTTAAGTGTACATATCTTTTACTTTCTTGGTTAAATTTATTCTTAGGTATTTGATTTTGATGCTATTGTAAATTGAATTGCTTTATTTTTTTTAATAAATCTTGAATGGCAAATAAATGTGACTGATTTTATATATTGATCCTGTATCCTGTGCCTCTATTGAATTAATTTATTGGTACTAGCAGTTTTGTCTGAAATTGTTGAGGTTTCTTTCATATAATATTATGTCATCTGCAAACAGAAATAAATTTAAATTTTTTCTTTTCAATTTGAATGTCATTTTTTTCTTGTCTGATTGCTCTTGCTAGTACTACGTTGAATAGAAGTGGTGAGACCACATATTTGATAAGGCGTTAATATGTAAAAGATATAAGAAAGTCATCCAACTCACAGCAGAAAAGAATCCTATTACAAAATGGAAAAAGGACGTGATTAGAATATTTTTTTCCAAAGAAGACATGCAAATGGCCAACAGGTATATGAAAGGTGCTTAATATCAATAATCATCAGGGAAATGGAAACCAAAATCACAATGATATATCATCTTACACCTGTTAGGTCAGATATTATTATTATTATTATTATTATTATGACACAGTCTTGCTCTATTGCCCAGGCTGAAGTGCAGTGATGCAATCTTGGCTCTGCAAACTCTGCCTCCCAGGTTCAAGTGATCCTTCCACCTCAGACTTCTGAGTAGCTAGCACTACAGTTGCACACCACCATGCCTGGCTAATTTTTGAATTTTTTGTAGAGATGGTGTGATGGTTAATATTGAGTGTCAACTTGATTGGATTGACGAATGCAAAGTATTGTTTCTGTATGTGTCTGTGAAAGTGTTGCCAAAGGAGATTAACATTTGAGTCAGTGGACTGGGAGAGGCAGACCCACCCTTAATCTGGGTGGGCATCATCCAATCAACTGCCAGGGTGATTAGGATAAAAGCAGCAGAGGAACTTGCTAAGCCTTCTGGTCTCCATCTTTCTTCCATGCTGGATGCTTTCTGCCATCGAACATTGGACTCCACGTTTTTTAGCTTTTTTTACTTTTGGGCCTACACCACTGGTTTGCCAGGGACTCTCAGGCATTCGAGCACAGGTTGAAGGATGCACTGTTGGCTTCCCTACTTTTGAGATTTTGGGACTCTGACTGGCTTCTTTGCTCCCAGCTTCCAGACAGTCTATTGTGGGACTTCACCTTGTGATCATGTGAGTCAATTCTCCTAATAAACTCCTCTTCATATATTCATCTATCCTATTAGTTCTATCCCTTTAGAGAATCCTGACTAATACAGATGGAGTGTCACCTTGCTGCCCAGTCTGGTCTTAAACTCCTGGGTTCAAGTGAGCCTCCCAAAGTGCTGGGATTACAGGTATGAGCCATGGCACCTGGCCTAGGTCTGCTATTATGAAAAAGATAAGAAATAACAAGTTCTGGTAAGGATGTGGAGGAAAAGGAATCCTTGCACACTATTGGTGGGAATAAAATTGGTACAGCCATTGTGAAAAGCAGTATGAAAATTCCACAAAAAATTAAAAATAGAACCATCATATGACCCAGAAATCCATTTTCTCGGTGTATACCCAAAGAAAATTAAATCAGCACCTCATAGAAGTAACTGCATTCCCATGTTCATTGCGGTGTTATTCAAAATAGTCGAGATATGAAAACAAGGGTTCATTGATGAATTTATGGATAAAGAATTGTAATACATATAAAAGTGAAATATTATACAGCCTTAATCGAGAATAAAATACTGTTCTTGTGACAGTGTGGAAGAAACTGGAGGACATTATATGAAATATAATACAACTGAAACAGAAAGAATAATACTTCATAATGTCACTTATATGTGAAATCTTAAAAAAACAAAAAAAAGAAGTTGAAAACATAGAAATAGAAAGTAGAACATTGGTTACCACAGATAAGGAGGGGGATGAATTGGAGTAGGCTAAGCGGTATAAACTTACATTGATGTAGGTTGAATGAATCTAGAAATCTAATGTGTACCATGAGAATTATAGTCAATAATGTTGTATACAGGAAGTTTGATGTAAGTGTGGATTTTGGAAGCTCTTACCCAAGTGTGCACGCACACACACACACACACGCACACACACACAAGCACCTATGGAGGTGATGAATATGCTAATTTGCTTGAGAGCAGTGATTTCTTTACTATGTATGTGTATAACCAAACACCATGTGGTACAACTTAAATACAAACAATAAAAATACATTTTTTAAAAGGATAAAAATCCATTAGGGCTTCACCATGCTTTAATTGGTCCCTGATGTTGAAATATTTTATTCCTCAGCCATTAATCATGTAAGCCTACAACTTTTATTAGCTACATTCCTGCTATCAGTTCAAATATATTTTTCAACAAAAATAGAAACCACAACCAAAAGCAAGGCAGATTCCTTCCATGCATAGTATAGAGGAACGTTTTGGATATAGGCTTTTGATGACTATTTATTAAACCTCATTTAAATGAACAATTTTTCAAGATGACAATAGAGACGTTAAATATAATTAATCTTTCAGGTTATGCTGAATGTGTCACTTGAAAAGGGGAAAAATAATTGATGTGTGAATAGGTAACAAACTATATTGAAAAACATGATCAAAGATTATGAAAATATAGTTTATTCTCTGGCATGCTGCTTTCAGTTATATTCACTGAATTGTCCATTAGTTCATATTCTAGGACACAATTTTTATTTGCAATTTTTAATTGGACATTTTCTGCACCCATTTTGTTATATTTCAAAGATTGTGTTTGTTATTGCTGCCATTATTAGTATCATAGAATGAAACCTTATTACTTTGAAATGCAAAATATAGGAAATACATGGCTTTGAATCAATCACTTCAGGACTATTTAAATATTTTGTTAAAATATTAAAATATATTTAGTTAAGAGTTAAAGTAGGTGTTTCAAATTCCACTGTTGACATTGACAAGTTTAATAAAGATTTACTGAATAAAATTTTTTTCTATTTATTCTAAAATCCTCATTCTTCAAAAGTTTGTCTTTATGTTGTATTCTTTGTCACTTGATTAATAAACTTTATCTTTACTGTGGGTCTTTGAAATATATTTAGCAACCATTATTTTTACTAGTATCCTATTTGTTGTATGCACGCAATGATTGTTATTGTATTAGAGAAAACGTATTTTATTACTTCTTTAAAGATTCAGTTTCTGAAACTAAAGAAAGTTATAAAAGTATGTGACATTCTATTAGTTTACATACATTAGTGTGTTTTATGCAATTATACTGATATAAATAATGCAAAAAAGAACAATTTTCTACAACTGCAAATAATCTACATACCTTTCTTTTATTTTTTTCTTTCTCTTTTTTTCTTATTTCTTCTAGCAAAGCATTTTTGTAGCCAAACTTGCTATAGGTATGTCTATTTTCTTACATGAACTTTCTTAAAATTAACATAAAGTCAAAGAAAACACCACCACCAAAACTTGCGTAGCTATCCAGGAAACCCCAAAATTTTCTGCAAACACTGTATACTTTTATTACAAAGGTAGAATTTTTTCCCCAACCCAGGCAATTACAAAATATTTACATATAAACTTTCATAAATTGACAAGATTTTATGTGATGGCCGCTGTCTAATGATTATATTTTTCCTCTTTAAGAATATTGAATTTTAAATTTCTTTCTCAAGTGTTAGGAAAAATATTGACTCCAGTTTTGCCAAAAAGTTTGTACAGTTTTTTTGGATTAGATCTTCAGAACAGATTAAACAATATATAATATACTTATATCCTAGAGTAACACAAATAAAATAATTTTGAACCTGGATTCTAAGCTTATACGATATCCAACAACATTGATATTTCAAAAAGTGTCAACTGAGCTATAAACTTTAGTTTCAGACAAATAAAAAACCCAGGGGACCCAGGATTCATTTAAAATCCTGGCTAAATGTCCACATCAGAAAGCTAGAAAGATCTCAAATCAACACCCTAACATCACAATTGAAAGAGCTAGAGAACCAAGAACAAACAAATCCCAAAGCTAGCAGAGGATAAGAAATAACTAAGATCAGAGGAGACCTGAAGGACATATGAAAACCCTCCAAAATATCCATAAATCCAGGAGCTGGTTTCTTGAAAAAATTAACAAAGTAGATAGACTGCTAGCTAGACTAATAAAAAAGAAAAGAGAGAATAATCAAATAGACATAATACAAAAATGTTAAAGGGGATATCATGAATGACCCCACAGAAGTACAAACTGCTGTCAGAGAATACTATAAACACCTCTACTCAAATAAACTAGAAAATCTAGAAGAAATGGATAAATTCCTGGACACATACACCCTTCCAAGATTAAATCAGAAAGAAGTCGAATCTCTGAATAGACCAATAACAAGTTCTAAAATCAAGGCAGTAATTAATAGCCTACCAACCAAAAAAAGTCCAGGAGCAGATGGATTCACAGCTGAATTCTACCAGAGGCACAAAGAGGAGCTGGTACCATTCCTTCTGAAATGATTCCAAACAATTTAAAAGGAGAGACTCCTTCCTAACTCATTTTATGAGGCCAAAATCATCCTGATACCGAAACCTGGCAGAGACACAACAAAAAAGAAAACTTCAGGCCAATATCCTTGATGAACATTGATGTGAAAATTCTGAATAAAACACTGGCAAAATGATTCCAGCAGCACATCAACAAGCTTATCCACCACAATCAAGTTGGCTTCACCCTGGGATGCAAGGCTGGTTCAACATACACATGTCAATAAACATAATCCATCACATAAACAGAGTCAATGAAAAAAACACATGATTATTTCAACAGATGCAGAAAAACCCTTCAATAAAATTCAACATCCCTTCATGTTAAAATCTCTCAGTAAACTAGGTATTGATTAATCATATCTCAAAATAACAAAAACTGTGACAAACACACAGCCAATATACTGAATGGGCAAAAGCTGAAAGCATTCAGGAGAAACACAAAAGGACAACAAATTGAAAATTCACAACCCATCTCCTCAGCTGCAGAACTTGAAGTCCTCTTCCTTGGCAATACTTGCCATCTCAGTGATTGGCTTTCTGTGCAGTGAGCAGTAAAACCTAGACCAAACCCCTGGTGTTTCAGTAACATTCTAGGCATTTGTTATTGTTAACGTTATTTCTGACCTTCTTGTACAAGTCTCCCATTGTCCTATGTAAGAGTTTCCCTTGAACATATTCCTAGCAGTGGAATTGCTGTGCTATGGGTTATGTGAATGGTCGATTGCAGGAAATAATAAAACTGATTTAACCAATTCACTTCTCCATCAGCAATGTATAAGTTCCTGTCCAGGAGTACCTTGAAACTTTATAACCCTTTGATATTCCATAGCATTTTAAAAATCTAATTATCTAAGTCCATAAAAAAACACAATGGTAGTTTGCTTTCAATTACATTAAATCTATACATTATTTTGACATGTAGACAAATAGCAATTCGATTTTTATGATATTGCCTTGTCCACTCTATGAACATCATATATCTCTTATTTTTTAAGGTTTTATATTTTAAAGTCATTTATATTGTTTTATATATATTTGCTAGGTTTCTAGACATGCTTATGTACCACTCATTTTGTTTTGATATTTTCAATTCTATATATGTGTGTGTGTATCTGTGTATGTGTATGACGCACTCACTTTCTACTGGAAAGGCAAATATGTATACGTGTAAGTGTGTGTGTGTGTGTGTGTGTGTGTGTGTCTGTGTGTACACATTTCTTGTTTGTTACCAGGGTATAGAAATGCAGAAATTCCATTAAAATTTGCTAAACTTTTTCGTTAATTATAACTTTGATCTTATATCCCCCTCGCTTTTCTGTATCTATAGGATCATATAATATGCAAGTAAGGGCAGTTTTAAAATTTCTTTTCATTAACAATACAGAAATTCACGTACATTGAATTTCCAGGATCTCAGCTTTAGGTCTCTTAGCTGCCTTCCAAATCTCAGGCCTAGCCTTTGTAGCATGGCCAATCACTTAGCTAGTTAAAACCACGGCTCTGGGCCAACAAAGACTGGCAGACAGTCCAAAGACAAACCCACAAAAAACTGGCTTCAACACTAGGTTACCCCATAGGGATTTTTTCTTTCTTGTTATTTTTGGCTTCCGATGAATTTCTTTCCATTCCTGCAGTTAAAAACACCTTTAAAAAAATAATAATGTATGATGCAGGAATGAGGGTGAGTAACTGAATGGCAATATCTTGGTTGGATCTGAAAGAAAATAGTATACAAATCAAAAACGAAGGAGTAGTCCTTAGACAGATGTACAGATATTACATCTAAAAAAAAAAACAGAGGAAAGGTGAGAAATAGGGATATCAATATGCTGATTTATGTAATTGATAATCAGAGCATAGCTGGAACCTGTGGCTTTTTTCTGCGGCCCTTGCTGATTTCAGCCTGAGGGTTTTCATGGAATTAACTTGAATGTCCCTTCTATTTAGTCTCTGGTAGCGTTTTTCTTCTCTTGCGGTGATTTTCAGGTAATAATTTCAGGCCCCATGTCTTAAATTTCCTGAAAGATGATGGTCGTTATATATTTGGTTTTCAATACTGATATGGATATTTCCACCTTAGTGATATATTTTCAAAGCTTTTCAAAAAACAAACAAACAAAAACCTAGGAGTAAAGGCACTTAAATGTATGAATTTAAATCGTTAAATCAAAATTATTTCCTACTATACTGATCTTTCCTCAGTGGGGCTGAGTAAACATAAGCTTCAGTTCAGCATAGTAAAGATAGTTTGTCCCAGGAGTTGCCAGACTAAACTTTACTTTTTTTATTGTTGTAAGAGGAGCATATAATATTCTAGTAACTATGGAACTTTGTGCATTGCATTTCACATCTTTACGTCTTGGTTTCTCCATCTGTAAAATGTAATGTTTTAGCGTGATGATCTTTAAAATCACTACCAGATCTCACATTCACAAAGGCATGTAATTTTGGAGTTGGAATTCAAAGCCAGATTTATTTGATTCTAAGTCTATATCCCACTCTGTCCTGCTGTTCATTCCTTATGGAATTTGGTAAATAAACCAACTGCAATCAAGTGAAATTCGTAAATGAATGTCTGAAGCTAAATTTTGTGCCAACCTTTTGATGATTGTAGTTTGAACTGTTTTGTTAATTGGTCAAATATACTCTAATTTATAATTATTTCAAAATGAGACCATCTGTTTAATGAATTAAAAAATGAAATACAGGGCAAACATAGGTCTTTCATCTCATTATTTCTGAAACTTTTTGAGAGATGATTAAGTCCTACAACTTGCAAACCGTTTGTAATTCTTGTCTTAGTTTCCTTTTTTTTTTCATTTTGTTCTTGACCGTTCTATCTCCCAGGAACAAAATGACCAATTCAGATTCCAAAAATTTCAGCCATTATACACTGAAGAAGTACACATTTATTTAAGCATACATATAATTGATAATTTACAACATTTCTGAAAGAATAGAAAACATATAGTTTCCTATAGCTTTAGAATGAGAGCAAGTTGCTCATATTAGTTCATATTAATAGCATTTTGTCTTTCTAACAAGAAATAATTAATTTCACTTCCAACATTTTTGATAAAATATTCATTAGTCATTTATTTCAGGTTTTAATGAGTCAGGAAATTGGGTCTCGTTTGCTAATGTTAAGCATTATTTAAGCACAGGCTCTTGAACAGAAGAGTGCTACGGAAGTTCACTCCTATCGTGATAAGAACAACTTCTTATAGCCAATATGAAGCAGAAGTTGTATGAAGTACGAAGAGTCACGAGATACGGGTTCATAACTAGGTCACTCAGCAATCATCCCACTGTGCAAGCTGCACCTCTTTTTAGCAAACTTTATTTTCTTAAGTTTTAAATGTTTGTTTAATCAGTGGCAACTTTTTATTTTAATCTTAGATACCAGTGGTTTATTAGAGGTATAGAAAAGCCCATTTACTAGCCACATAAGGTCTCATATGCCAGAAGCTTAAGTCAAAACAAACCCTTTTCTCATTTATTGTGAAAAAAATATTTCATTAATTTCAAACCAATTTTACTGTCACTTTTTTTGTTTGTTTGTTTGTTTGTTTTTTTAGACAGTGTCTCGCTCTGTCGCCAAGCTGGAGTGCAGTGGCACTATCTTGGCTCACTGCAACCTCCACCTCCCGGGTTCAAGTGATTCTCATGCCTCAGCTTCCTGAGTAGCTGGGATTACAGGTGCACCCCACCATGCCCAGCTAATTTTTGTATTTTTAGTAGAGACGGGGTTTCACCATGTTAGCCAGGATGGTCTCAATCTCTCGACCTCGTGATCCGCCCTCCTTGGCATCTCAAAGTGCTGGGATTACAGGCGTGAGCCACTGCGCCTGGACTTACTCTCTGTTTTTATCTGATGATACTGCTGAAATTAAGGATATGATATTTCACATCTGATTATTTCTTAAGCAGAAGAGTACTAATATTTCACCTCTGCTTGTCCTCCCCTGGCAAACCTTCTCACTGTGAAAAGGGAGTAGTTCTTTCCTTTCAACAGAAAGTTTCAAAAGGTGAGGGGTGGAGGTGTTTGGTGAGGAGGGTAATGCAGCCTTCATTCCAAGATCCAATTTATCCTTAGCTCTAGGGGAAGAATTTATGTTCCTTGGCTACAACTGATGAGATTGGCTGCTCTCATTATGTTTTAATATCCACTGTAGATACATAGAAAATTGCTACAATTCTCCTTAGAAGCTAATCTCTGGCATTAATTAGTGACCCTAAATAGGTAGGGTGCTTAAATTGTTAAGGCTGGACGATTTAAGATAAGAAAATCTTATTATATTTCCAAAGAAATAGAAATGTCTATTTAATACTTTACTTCATCTCTAATTTTCTATCTTCTCCTTTTAATGAGGAATAATATTTCTGAAAGGTTGTACGTGAATGATTTCCTAAATTTGAGGCTTCAGTTTCACTAGATAGCTTATAATTTAAAAGAATCCATCTTCAATGTAAGAATTGATTTTGAACAATCATCTTCTGTGTGTCTCTTCTGTCCGAATATTCCTAGGTTAAGATTAATAGGGCTTGACATTCTATTTTTTAATTTCCTCAGTTATGGAATTAGTTTGAATGTATTATAAAATTAAGCAGTGTATCTCCAGGTAAAACTCAAAATAATGGCTACAGGTCGATCATGATCATCACATACAACATTTTCTCAAATTAATTACCTAAAATTACTACTGTTAAAAATAGAATTCTCCAAAAGGCAAAACCATGATTCACATGCAAATAAAAATGAATATGTATCAAAGATTCAGTTCAACTTAATATTAAAGAAAATAATTCTGTGGGTTACTAATAAATGCTGAATTTGAGATGAAACTGGTTAATGTTCATAGTATCATAAATATGCTTTTTGGTGTTATCTGTTCCATTGAATAGAACTTCGTTGCATCTCTGTTAGACAAAAGTATAGAAATTAAACTCTGTCTACCGAATTCTAAAGTAACGCAGAAAATAGGAAATAAGTCCTATCCTTCAGTGAAAGAACCCAAAGTAATCTTTTCTATTTCTATTTCTAAGGACTGAATTTGTTTTCTGGCAAATTTCTTTTATATAACTTCCAGAACCTTCAAAGCATCAAATAACCATGAGGAGAATATAGATTTAGTATACAAAGACCTTTGAGAAATAGAGAAAACAGAAAAAATGAAAATAACAATAATACAAATTCCATTTAACTTTGGTGAAGAATAAATGAGAAAATGTGTATAAATATCAGTGCATTTGCTGGTATATATTGAGCATTCATTAAATATTAGATGTTTTAAACTTGGACAAATGTCAAGATTCATTGTTTTGCCCAGCTTTACATTCAAATATAATTTATAATCTTAATAATCACGTATAAGGAGTACATATGGTGGATCGTTTTCTCCCTATCTGCCCAAACTTGATAGTAGTCCTTTTTGTGGCTTTAGACTTATTATTAGTTGATAAATCCAAATAAAATGTCTATTTATCCTGTAAGAAAAGGATGTTGAGGTCTAAGATTGTGAGTTGGCTGGATGTGGTGGCTCATGCCTGTAATCCTGGTACTTTGGGAGGCAGAGGTGGGCGGATTGCCTGAGCTCAGGAGTTTGAGACCAGCCTAGCAACAGGGTGAAACCCAGTCTCTACTAAAACACAAAAAATTAGCCGGTCATGGTGGCATGCGCCTGTAATCCCAGCTACTTGGGAGGTTGATACAGGAGAATCACTTGAACCTGGGAGGTGGAGCTTGCAGTGAGCTGAGATGGCATCACTGCTGCACTCCAGCCTGGGTGACAGAGTGAGACTCCATCCCCCCCCCCCCCCCCCCCCCCCAAAAAAAAAAAAAAAAAAAAGATTGTGAGTCATTGACATTAGGCTTGCAAATTATTTAATTATTTATTCATTTTTACTGAGTAGCAATAGATCACTTAATACTAAATCTCAGAGTCCTTGTTTCAGGTTGGGGATAACTTATATAGCAGCCAAACAAATAAAAGAATTTTATTTTTCAGTAGCAAGTTATTGGTAATATGATTAATTCGTGCAATGTGAAGTCCTGGTGTCTGTAGGATAGCAGAAGTCACTGTGCTTGTGCATGTGTGTATTTTTCCATAGAGAAAAAGTTTCGCAAATTGCTAGGACTACCATAACAAATATACGATAGACTGGGTGGTTTAAACAAGAAAAATATATTTTCCCACATTTCTAGAGGCTAGAAGTCCAAGATCAAGGTGTCAGTAGGTTTGGTTTATTCCGAGGCCTCTCTCCGAGCTTGCAGCTGGCCACCTTCTCACTGTGTCCCCAGAAGGTATTTTCTCTGTGCACATGTACCTCTGATACCTCTAATTTTCTCTTCTTGTAAGGATATCAGACATATGGAATTAAGGCCCACCAATATGGTCTCATTTTATCAAAATCCCTTGTAAAGTATCTATTTCCAAATGCAGTCACCTTCTGTAATACTAAAGGCTAAGTCTTCAACATATAAATTTGCACAGACACAATTCAGCCCATAACATATATATAAGGATCTTGAATGTGTGTGTGTGTGTGTGCACACCATACAAATATACCATAGACAAATATATAAAAATATGGCATAGACTGAGTGGCTTAAACAACAAAATACATATTTTCTCACATTTCTAGAGGCTAGAAGTCTAAGATCAAGGTGTCAGTAGTTCGGTTTATTCTGAGGCCTCTTAGAATATATATACACACATACACACACACACACACACACACACACACTGTGATATATGTACACACATTAAAAATTTTTTAAATATCTATAAATATATAAAACTATATATTAAAAACAACTGTACATTATATACACACACACACACACATGCACACACACACACACACATAATCTCTTTGGAGATATTTTCCATATTTTTTTAGTAAGGCAGTGTATCTTAATAGAAAAGATGGTGTTCTTTGAAGCCATGCTGCTTGACTTTAAAAGCTGCCCTGCCACTCCCTGTTCTGTCACCCTAGGTCCTTAACTTCCCTATCCCTTTTCATCTTTATTTTTTCCGTGGTGAGAATTATAGTACCTACCTCATATATTTGCTGTGGAGGGTAAATAAGTTAAATCATATGTGGCATTTTGAAGAATACCTATAAATATTCAATAATTTGCAGACAGTATTAACACACTCCTTTTAACTAAGTAACATATATCACAAATAAGCCCAAAGAATGTCAAATAGAAATTAAGAAGAAGCATTTATTAATTTGCCAGTATAGAGAGTATTGAAAATATGTCTACGCATGTATATGTATACATTAGGTATTTCATATATATATATACATTTTAATTTCTCTCCGATGTACTATATTTCATAAGTGAACAACTAGAATCTCTTCAAATGTTTGTTATCAAGTTGAACATTGAACACTCTAATATTTAAGAATCAAGAGCGAAGAGAAAGAAGTCTATGTTAACTTGTAGTAGAAAAGGCCCAATACTTCCCCTTTTTTTTTTTTTTTTTTTTTTTTGAGACGGAGTATCTCTCTGTTGCCAGGCTGGAGTGCAGTGGCGCGATCTGGGCTCACTGCAAGCTCCGCCTCCCGGGTTCATGCCATTCTCCTGCCTCAGCCTCCCGAGTAGCTGGGACAAGAGGCGCCCGCCACCATGCCTGGCTAATTTTTTGTATTTTTAGTAGAGACGGGGTTTCACCGTGTTATCCAGGATGGTCTCAATCTCCTGACCTTGTGATCCGCCCGCCTCGACCTCCCAAAGTGCTGGAATTATAGGCATGAGCCACCGCGCCCGGCTGGCTCAACGCTTTTTATTTAGTGATCAATCCAACACATCAGTTTTTATATACACACACACACACACACACACACATATATATTTATATATAAATATATATATATATAACTTGGAGAAAACATATATTGTCCTCTTTTACATAATATTTAAAGTAATATAGTGTATTATATTCACATATTAATTTTACTTGGAGAAATAATACAAAATTTGATATTTTTATTCCTGGTGGGGAGCTTGCGTCAGTGCATGATAAAACGGAATTAATATTCAATATTTGATAAACTGAATGGACAGAAAAGAATGATGGTTAAAAGAAATACTTGGTAACTGTCTACAGGCACATATTAAATTATGAGTTTAGAATATTCAGACGAAAGGCTTAAAAATAAATAGAAGCTAATTCTGAAAGAGTTCTTTTAGAATCACATATTTAAAACAGGACATACGTATGTCTACTTGGAATGTGAAACACAACATTGTACAGTGGATTACATGATTTATCAAAGATTTCTTCCACTCTCTGACCCCATGAGTCTGTAGAAACTTTACAGATCTAGCAGCCATGAATACTCGTGATGCCTCTCAGCACACTAAATCATTAGTCTGACTTGGCCTTCTTCTGTATGTGTCAAGTGTTTAGGGCACTTTTCTTCTATTTTGGCTCTAAATTACGATGACAACTTCCTATTTTGCATCAAGTGGTTTTCTTATTTTCATTGTCATTGAAGTTCACTTGAGAGGTAGAAAACAATCCTGTATTTGCTAAACGGGAAATTCAATTGTTTCAACCCTTTGCAGCATTACACTTGAAATAGTTTTCCTCTTTTTTAACCAAGAGCTATCTTAATAATTCATATCCAAGTATGAGTGAAAAATTACTGATGATCCTGAAAAGGGGCAGAGCCCTGTTTCCCAGTTCCTGATTATGGCCCTGATCTGACAAGTGAAAATAAAAGGTAAGATTTACTGGCAGCAAAGAATAGCTATGAAATTCATGGGCTTAGAAAATTTGACTTATTTATTTAACTGAGTTTGAAGTGAAATATACAGTATAGTGCAACTGAGGGTCAGAGGGAAATTAAATAAGAGATCGGGGAGTGGAAATATTACCTGAGTTTGATTGAATATCAAATAAACACAATATATATTTACTCAGTTCTCTTGAGACTATTTTATTAAAACAGCTTTCTTTCTATTTTTAAATAAATAAATATTATTTTTCATTGGGAGAAAGAAGATACTGGGAGGACATCTTTATTGGAGCTTGAAGACACGATGAATTTGTATCAGCAAATAGGAATCTCATTGATTGTCCCAATCAATGTGTTTTCCTAATTCATAGCATTGCTAAGTAGGTTAGATTAGCTAGAAATGCCTTTTCTGTTAATTTATTAACAATGTAATACCTCTATGGATATCATGTGCTATTTGAAAGGCAAAATCTCAAAGTTTACTTATATGAAAGAAGACAAAATGAACTATAGAAATTATTCTCAAGAGTCAGTAACATAAATCTTATATCAAACTGCACACAAAGGAAAGGTATCATTAAGATAGAAATCTAAATATCCTCTCCAATTTTTCCTGTAACTAAAAAATTGGAGAAGGTGATAAATGCATAAGAAGGGTAAACTTACCAAAGATAAAACACCCTCCTTGTCAGCCACATAGCCAAGTGCTCCCACTCTACTTTTTTGCACCTCACAATCCTACTAAATTACTCACACTGGCTTCTGTATATGAAAGACAGCCTAAAAATGCTTTTCACCTTAAGCAGTTACTTATCAAGGAGGGGTAGTTTGGTACTATATATTTTGACTGAGATTTACAATTATGGTGTTTGAGTCCCTTGCAATATATGAGTGTCTTTAGGCTTAAAATATTGTATGCTTCTTTCCCAGGCCCGGTGGCTCACGCCTGTAATCCCAGCACTTCGGGAGGCTGAGGTGCAGATCACCTGAGGTTAGGAGTTCAAGACCAGCCTGGCCAACATGGTGAAACCCCGTCCCTACTGAAAAAAAAAAAAAAAAAAATTAGCCAGGCATGGTGGCTAGTGCCTGTAATCCCAGCTACTTGGGAGGCTGAGGCAGGAGAATCGCCTAGGAGGCAGAGGTTTCAGTGAGCCAAGAGCGTGCCATTGCACTCCAGCCAACAAGAATGAAACTCTGCCTCAAATAAAAAAAAAAAGTATACTTCTAATACTCATCTATGAATAAAATACTGTTTAGAGAGAAAAATAAATAAAAATACATCATTTTGTTTTTTCAAATTTACTTAGACTTTCTGGAAGGTTTTACTTATCAATAGGCACTAATGATTCTAGAGAATTTTGCATAATTAGAAGACAAGAATATCTTGTTTTAAGTATTTAGTGACACATTAAAAACTGGTATGCAATAAATTCTGATATTTTGCAAATGCCAATATATTTTTAGGAGCAAACGGATTAACAAAAGCTTTAGAAAGTTTTCTTGTAAGGATACATCAAACAAAATGATATTTGAAATGGCTAAGTAGGTAGTTCAATTCTACTTGTTACATATAAAAACGTGTGCAAGATACGGTATTTTAAAACACAAATGTTTTTGAAAAGTTTTTATTAATTACTATTATGATTATTTTATGAGAAAATAAATATGAGCCCACACTGTAAAGTGACTGAACTACCACTGTGAGGTAGTGCATTGTTAGGTTATTGAAAATAAAATGGTTATTGAAAGCTGAAATGTATAGCCTGCTTTAATGTTGCAATATAAATACACATTTTATTTTGCAGAATGCATACAGGAATATAAAATAAAAGCGTTCTGTTGGAAACCAGTGTACAAAATCTAGGTAGAAAATCAGAATATTAATGAAAGAATGTGTACTGGGAAGCCAGATAATACAAATACTGATGAAAACATTAAGTGTTGCTATCCTAATGTTTTCTCAAACTGGAATGATAGAATGACACTTAAAATTGAATGGTGTAACCTCATTAGCAAAATGGCTGACTAGAAAGCTTCAAACATTTGCTCCTCATGAAGATTATAAAACACAAACAAAAATCAGCTAAAATAACCACATACCAATTCTGGAAAACATTCAAAGGACTACAGCAGTCAAGTGAACACCACATCAGAAAAAAGCAACATTTAACGTGCAGAAAATGTTACAGTGGTTTTCTTCATTGTTGCCTTATCTTATCCACGGCATGATGTGGTTTTGGTCTGGAGGAGGCAACAGCCCATTTCTTAATTTATTCTCTGACATAAAAGAAGGGCAGAACAGACTTTCTTTGCAGTGTTTTAACTTGTCTGGGGCTGGTGGAAAGACAGCTTTTCTTTTTTTTTCCATAAACAAATAAAAATATTTATTTTAAGATCCCAAAATTCATATGGAAAAATTATAATTTTTAGCATTATATTTGATTTATATGCCACTTTATTATTTTTTCCATTATGGTGGTATTTTCCAAAATTTTTACACAATTTTAAAAATTCTGTTGAATGCAAGTCCTCTTTGTTGGTAAGAGAATTATTGACTTCTAATTTTTTTTTAATACTTTAAGTTCTGGGGTACATGTGCAGAATATGCAGTTTTATTACATAGGTATACACGTGCCATGGTGGTTTGCTGCACCCATCAACACGTCATCTACATTAGGCATTTTTCCAAATGCTATCCCTCCCCTAGCCCCCCACCTCCTGACAGGCCCTGGTGTGTGATGTTCCCCTCCCTGTGTCCATGTGTTCTTACTGTTCAACTCCCACTTATGAGTGAGAACATGTGGTGTTTGGTTTTCTGTCCTTGTGATAGTTTGCTGAGAATGATGGCTTCCAGCTTCATTCATGTCCCTGTAAAGGACATGAACTCATCCTTTTTTATGACTGCATAGTATTCCATGGTGTATATGTGCCAGATTTTCTTTATCCAGTCTGTCACTGATGGACATTAGGGTTGGTTCCAAGTCTTTTCTATTTTAAACAGTGCTGCAATAAACATAGGTGTTCATGTGTCTTTGTAGTAGAACGATTTATAATCCTTTGGGTATATGCCCAGTAACAGGAGTGCTGGGTCAAATGATATTTCTAGTTCTAGATCCTTGAGGAATTGCCACACTGTCTTCCACAATGGTTGAACTAATTTACACTCCCAATAATGTAAAAGCATTCCTATTTCTCCACAACCTCTCCAGCATCTGTTGTTTCCTGACTTTTTAATGATCACCATTCTAACTGGCGTGATATGGTACCTCACTGTGGTTTTGATTTGCATTTCTGTAACGACCAGTGATGATGAGCATTTTTTCATATGTTTGTTGGCTGCATAAATGTCTTCTTTAGAGAAGCATCTGTTCATATCTTTTGCCCACTTTTTGATGGGGTTGTTTTTTTCTTGTAAATTTGTTTAAGTTCTTTGTAGATTCTGGATATTATCCCTTGTCAGATGGATAGATTGCAAAACTTTTCTCTCATTCTGTAGGTTGCCTGTTCACTCTGATGATGGTTTCTTTTGCTGTGCAGAAGCTCTTTAGTTTAATTAGATCCCACTTGTCAATTTTGGCTTTTGTTGCCGTTGCTTTTGGTGTTTTAGACATGAAGTCTTTGCCCATGCCTACATCCTGAATGGTATTGCCTAGGTTGTCTTCTAGGGTTTTTATGGTTTTAAGTCTTACATTTAAGTCCTTAACCCATCTTGACTTGATTTTTGTATAAGGTGTAAGGAAGGGGTCTGGTTTCAGTTTTCCAAATATGGCTAGCCAGTTTTCCCAATGCCATTTATTAAATAGGGAATCTTTTCCCCATTGCTTGTTTGTGTCAGGTTTGTCAAAGATCAGATGGTTGTAGATGTGTGGTGTTATTTCTGAGGGTTCCATTGGTTTATATATTTGTTTTGGTACCAGTACCATGCTGTTGTGGTTACTGTAGCCTTGTAGTATAGTTTGAAGTCAGGTAGTATGATGCCTCCAGCTTTGTTCTTTTTGCTTAGGATTATCTTGGCTATGCGGGTTCCATATGAATTTTAAAGCATTTTTTTTTTTTTTTTTTTTTGAGACGGAGTCTTGCTGTGTCCCCCAGGTTGGAGTGCAGTGGCGCAATCTCAGCTCACTGCAAGCTCCGCCTCCTGGGTTCATGCCATTCTCCTGCCTCAGCCTCCCGAGTAGCTAGGACTACAGGCGCCCGCCAACACGCCTGGCTAATTTTTTGTATTTTTAGTAGAAACGGGGTTTCACCGTGTTAGCCAAGATGGTCTTGATCTCCTGACCTCGTGATCTGCCCGTCTCGGCCTCCCAAAGTGCTGGGATTACAGGCATGAGGCACCACGCCCGGCCTAGATTTTTGCAATTCTGTGAAGAAAGTCAGTGGTAGCTTGATGGGGATAGCATTGAATCTATAAATTTCTTTGGGTAGTATGGCCATTTTCATGACATTGATTCTTCCTATCCAAGAGCATGGAATGTTTTTCCATGTGTTTGTGTCCTCTCTTATTTCCTTGAGCAGTGGTTCGTAGTTCTCCTTGAAGAGGTCAGTAGGGGCTGACAAAGACCTCTTTAAGACTGCTTTTCTTAACTCAGATCTCAGACAGGGAGAAACAGTATCTGCTGCTCAGGAAAGCTGCAGGGACACTACAAAGCCACAGATGCCTGCAACAGGAGATTACTGGTAGAGACTTACAATAGACAATCTAAGGTCCCAAAGAGAAGCTGATGTGAGACTCTTTGGGAAATTATGACATTTAAATGTAGCCTTGCATACTGGGAAATGCAAAAGCCCACTGCTATGATTTGGATGCTTGTCCCCTTAAAAATCTCAGGGTAAAATTTGATCCCCAGTGCTCCAGGTGGAGTCTAATGGGAAGTGTTTGGTCACGGGGAAGACCCTCAGTGATAGATTAATAGCCTCCCTGGATATGGGGTGAGTGCACCCCTTTCTAGTAAAAGAAACTGGTGGCACCCCCTTCTAGTAAAATAATCTGGCACCACCCCACTTCCCTGGATGTGTGGTGAGTGCTTTCTCACTCTGTTAGTTCCCATAACTGTTTAAAAGAATCTGGCACCACTCCCTTCTCTCTCTTGTTTCCTCCCTTGCCATGTGACCTCTGCACATGTCAGCTCCCCTTTATTTCTTCCATGAGTGGAAGTAGCCTGAGGCTTTCACCAACCACATGGCCAATCTTCAAGGCAGTGGAATCATTAACTAAATAAACTTCTTTTCTTTCTAAATTACTGAGCCTTGTGTATTCCTTTATAGCAACACATAGAAATTCAGACAGAAAATTGGTACTGAGTATTGCTTGTTACTATAAACATAACTGAAAATATAGAAGTGGCTTTGGAAGTTGGTAATGGGCACAGGTTGGAAGAGTCAGGAGGGCACAGCAAATGACATAAACATGAGGGAAAGTATGGAACTTTTCAGAGACTGGTTAAGTGGTTGTGACCAAAGTGCTACTAGAAATATAGACAGCCAAGGCTATGTTGATGTGTTATCAGATGAAATGAGGAACTTACTGAGAACTAGAGAAAAAGTCATCCATTTAACAACTAAGCAAAGAATATGGAAGCATTTTATCTATGCCCTAGGGCTTGGCAGAAGGCTGAATTTAAGAGTGATGACCTAGGTTATCTAATAGAAGAAATTTCTACAGCAAAGCCTTCAAGAGGTGGTAGAGCTGTTTTTAACAGTTTAATATCAGATAGGGCAGCAGAGTAATAACCTATAGGTGCAGTTTATAATTAAAGGAAAAGCAAAATATAGAAATTTGAAAAACTTGCAGCCTGCCTATGGGGTAAAGAATGAAAGAACATTTTTTAGAAGAAGAAAAATCCAACAGTACTGCAGAGCCAACACTTGCTGGAGAGATTAGCATGACCAAAAGAAAGCTAGATGCTTTCAAGACAATGGGAAAAAGGTGTCAAAGTCATGTTAGAAATCTTCAAGGTTACACCTCCCATTAGAATCCAGAAGCTTGGGAGGACAGAATGGTTTTTTGGGGGATAGGGACAAGCATTGCTGTCCCACACCACATTGAGATGTTACTCAATGCATTCTAGCCACTGTAGCTCCAGTGGTGGTTCAAAGGACCTCAAGTACTGTTAAAGCCACAGTTCTGAAGAGCAAAAGTGGTAAGCACTGGTGGTTTCCATATCTTGTTAAGTCTGCAGGCACTCAGAATTCAACAACGGTGGAGGCTTGGCCACTTCGACCTAGATTTCAGAGGAAGTATTGGAAAGGCTGGGTGCCCAGAAATAATCTTTACACAAGGACAGGGTCACTGGAGAGACCCTCTAATAGGGGAGTGCATAGTGGAAATCTGGGAGCAGCGTTGCTGCCTTTCAGACACCAGAATTATAAAGCCACGGAAAGCATGCCACCTCAGCCTGGAAAAGCCTCAGGCATCTAACTGCAAACAGGAGAGCAGTCCTGGCAAAGACAGAACTTAAAGACAAATGTATGAAATAATTATAGGGCTATGTTAATGGGTACACAACATACAAAGATAGAATCTGTGACATTAGTAATATAAAAGAAGGGGGAACATAATTATATAGAAGTAAATATTTTGCGTGCAATTGAAGTTAAGTTCCTGACAAATGAAAGCAATTTGTTATAACTTTAAATTGTTATATGTAACTTCCATGATGACAATATAAATATAAAATATAAAATATGGAAATCAAAATATGACCCATTTATCTTATATCTTCAAAAATATTTATTCACTGGCACTTTCTGTTTGTATTTTTGCATTTTGTGAGTTTTTCTCATCACTTCAAAACAACAACAATGTCATTGGTAAACCTTTATTGAGTTTCTTGAGCTTCATTCACCCTATTGCCTTGTCACATTTCTAAAAAGTTATATTCTTGACAGAGATTATAACACTTACTCATTCTTCATTACCCCATGACCCAAAAAGTCCTACCCACATATACAATAAATTTTTTGTTACTGAAATGAATCAATACTTTTCAGACTTTATTTATATATTTTGCAATTTTTACGTACTACTGCCAATTCTCTTTTTTTATCCATAGATTATTTTTTTCCTTTTGTTACTGTGTCTTTTAATTTTCTGTAATTCCCTGGACAAATCTTTCTCGGTTTCCTTCATAGACTATTTTCTACCACTCTCTCTCTCTCTCTCTATATATATATATATATACCACTCATACATATATAAAATATATATTATATATTTATATATGTTAATATTCATATCACTATATTAATATTATATTTTAATATAATATAAACATATTTTATATTAATAACATTATATATGCTATACAATACAATAATTAATAATATATTATATATATTAGTGGTGTATATATAGTGTATATATATATATACACATATATACATACATATAACTTCCAGATATCCACCTCACTCTTTTCTCTAGACACTAGTAATTGGTAATCGGAAAAAGAAATATAACCTATGAGCTACTTGCAAATGTGTTGGCAATAAGTTTTGGTGCTTAAAATTAACTTGGAAAACTACTGATATTTGCTGATCAGGGAATGAAGATGGTAATTTCCCTAAAACATTTGAGATAATACTTTACAATGAGGAATATCCTCCCCAAAACATCAATAATTCCATTTTTGTAAAACATCGCCCTGTAAGATTTTTCTGAATGGCCTATGACTGCAGAAGTTCTATCTTCATCTGTATATAATTATTACCAAGCTTATATTCCTTGTTTAATGGATGTGGTGAACTTCAAGACCTAAATGTTACAAAGATAATTCAAGCTAAATATTGTTTAAAACTAGATTAATCAGCTCTCTCTTTAGAATGTTTTTTTCTCATTATATTTTCTATTTCAGTGATCAACATCATAAGCCTAGTTGCCTAATACAAAAACCTGGTAATTGTCTTTGAATACATTTTTTTCCAATTGCCTCTTATTAAAACCAAGACCCAGTCTCCTCTAAAAAGAGATGAATGAGTTTATAGTAGAAACCATTCAACTAGTACTACACTATGGAAATCCATTTTTATTCCCTAATGATTTTTATTGACTTATTCATATGATTCCAGAAAATATGTATGTCTTTAAATAAAAAATATTATATCCACATTTATACTGTGTTTACACACATTTTTTAAACAAAAATTGAATTATTGCATGTAATTGAACCTGAAACATTTGTTTTTTACATAATTATATCTGATAAATATATTCTAGGGTAGTGTATATATTCTAGCTCGTAATTTTGTAATTGTTAAATTCCATCTCATTATATGCATTTATCATATGCTAACTCTTCCCTACAAATAAGCCATTCATAAATCTGATTTTTCTACCTTTGTGAAACAGTGCATATCAGAGCTCAAATATCTTTACTTATAAATGCAGTTAATGCTATAAGACATAATCTTTAAAAAGAAATGTTATTTAAATGTTTTGTGTGATGACATATAACAAAAGCGCATTATAAATTGGTTTTTACCAATTCATTCTTAAACCAAGAATATGTAAGCCTCACCAAATCCTCACCACCAAAAAGATGGTATTATTGTTTTTCATGTTTATAAGATTCAATAGGCATACACATACACATGCACAAACATACACATTATATATCCATTTTAAAAATTTGGATTGTATTCAGTAGTAATATTTGGAAAGTTTCATAGAATAATTTACTTTGATTTTTTTATTATGTGCATTACCTGTTCCTGTAATTTTCCTATGTATATTCTAGAGCTGTCATATAGATTTACAGATGTTCTTTTTTACATCGTAAATCAAATTATTTTGACTATTGATTGTGTTATAAACAGATTTTCTTACTCTGTGGTATCTTTTTCTATGTTTATATTCACTTTCAGTAATTTTTATTACTCCTATTTTAGCCTTAAGATTAACCCAACATATTTGAGAATTTTCTATGTAAGAAATACTTCTAATATTATTTTGAAATATGTTTTACCACTGGGCTGCAACAGTTAATTACTAACTCATTTCATCATTAATTTATAAAATTATATCTTTACGGAGGGTGCTTTCATATATACTAGGTTCTGTTTCAGAGCTTTCTGTAGGGAATCATTGGTCTTTGGTCTGTTCTTAGACCAAAACTGAACTGTATCTATCTATCTATCTATCTATCTATCTATCTATCTATCTATCTATCTATCTATCTACACACACACACACACAATGTATCCACATAGACACACACATATATATACACATATATCTGTAAATAAAAAGAACTCTTTTTCTCATAACGTTAAATGTTTGCTGAGAGAGACTTCTCACATGATAATGTGAGAAGTTCTGCAGATGTAAAAAAATTTATAAAAACCTTTTGAAATGGTCCTGAGGACAGACAGCAAACGAGGAATCATCTGATGAAAACCGTCTATTAATGTTTGGTAAGAAAATTATGACTATAATATTTGAACTGAGCCCAATCCCTCTCTGCCTCCCTCATTCCATCTTAGTGAGTTCCAATTCCTACTTGAGACTGGTGCAAAAAATAACATATGACAGTTTCTCCCCCTAGCTCCAAGTTGAAGGTCTTTTTCCTGGAAGAAGTGGAATGTCAAGACTCATCATTTTATCCCTAGCTACATGTTGCTGAGCTTAAGTTCCAGGCAAGTATAGCCATTAAATAAGAAATCCCTTTGTCTGCTTATCTCTCACTCATGGATTGAAGGTTCTACCTAAGTAATCGTACTATTGAGAATACTAAAACCCTGATTGCCCTTGACCCAGTTTGATCCTAGGAGAGGCAAGTTGAAAGGATTTAAGGCTACTACCATGCATTAGTCTGTTCTCACACAGCTGTTAAGATACTATCTGAGACTGGGTAATTTATAAAGGAGAGAGGTTTAATTGACTCACAGTTCTGCGTGGCTGGGGAGACCTCAGGAAACTGACAATCATGGCGGAAGGCAAAAAGGAAACAGGCACCTTCTTCACAAGATGGCAGGAGAGACCATGAGTGAAGGGGAAATAGCCACTTTTAAAACTATCAAATCTCGTGAAAATTCCTTCACTATTATGAGAACAGCAGAGGGGAAGCCACCCCCATGATCCAATTACCTGCCATTAGGTCCCTCCCTCAACACATGGGGATTGCAATTTGAGATGAGATTTGGGTGAGATCACAGAGCCAAACCATATCATTCTGCCCCTCGCCCCTCTCAAATTTCAATGTCTTTTTCACATTTCAAAACCAATCATGCCTTTCCAACAGTCTCCCAAAGTCTTAACTCATTCCAGCAGTACCCAAAAGTCCAAGTCCAAAGTCTCATCTGAGACAAGGCAAGTCCCTTCCACCTATGAGCCTGTGAAATAAAAAGCAAGGTAGTTACTTCCAAGAAACAATGGGAGTACAGTCCTTGAGTAAATCTTCCCATTCCAAATGGGAGAAATTGGCCAAAACAAAGGGCCCACAAACCCCATGCATGTCTGAAACCTGACCAGGCAGTCATTAAATCTTTAAGCTTGAAAATTCCTTTGACTCTATTTCTCATAACCAGAGCAAGCTGATGGAAGGGGTGGGCTCCCACAGCCTTGGGCAGCTCCGCCCCTGTGGCTGTGCAGGATACAGCCCCTGCGACTGCTTTCACAGGCTGGCATTGAGTGCCTGCAGATTTTCCAGGTGCACAGTGCAAGCTGTTGGTGGATCTACCATTCTTGGGTCGAAAGGATGTTGGCCTTCTTCTCACAGCTCCACTAGGCAGTGTCCCAGTGAAGACTCTGTGTGGGGACTCAACCGCGTATTTCCCCTCTGTGTTGCCCTTATAGAGGTCCTCCATAAAAGCTCCACTCCTGCAGCAGACTTCTGCCTAGACATTGAGGCATTTTCATACATCCTCTGAAATCTAGGCAGAGGCTCCCAAAGCTCAATTCTTGTCTTCTGAGCACCCACAGCACCTTCTGAAGCAACAGCCCGAGCTGCACCTAGGTCCTTTTTAGCCACAGCTGGATCTGGAGTGGCTGGGACACAGGGCATCAAGGTCACAAAACCATTTTTCCCTCCTGTGATCGGAGGGGCTGCTACAAAGATCTCTGAAATGCCCTAAAGACACTGCCCTCATTGTCTTGGTTACTAACATTCAGTTGCTGGTTACTTATGCAAATTACTGCAGTAGTCTTAAATTTCTCCCCAGAAAATGGGGTTTCCTTTTCTACTCCATGGTCAAGCTGCAAATTTTCCAAACTTTTATGCTCTGCTTCCCTTTTAAACATAAGTTCCAATTTCAAATTATCTCTTTGTGAATGCATGTAAGTATATACTGTTGGGAAAAGCCAGGCCACCTCTTGAATGCTTCACTGCTTAGAATTTTTTTTTCTGCCAGATACACTAAAATATCTCTTTCAAGTTCAAGGTTCCACAGATCTCTAGGATGGAGCAAAATGCCACCAGTCTCTTTGCTAAAGCATAGCAAGAGTGACCTTTGCCCCAGTTCTCAATAAGTTTCTTATTGCCATCTGAGACCACCTCAGCCTGGACTTTATTGTCCATATCACTATTTTGGTCAAGACCATTCAACCAACAAATCTCTAGGAAGTTCCAAACTTTCCCCCATCTTCCTGTTTCCTTCTGAGCCCTCCAAACTGCTCCAATCTCTGCGTGTTACCTAGGTCCAAAGTCACTTCCACATTTTCAGGTTATCTTCATAGCAGTGCCTCACTCTGCCAGTACCAATTATCTGTATTAGTTCATTTTCACACGGCTATACAGATACTAAGACCGGGTAATTTATAAAGGAGAGAGTTTTAATTCACTCACAGTTCCATATGGCTGGGGAGGCCTTAGGAAACTTACAATCATGGCAGAAGGGGAAGCAGGCACCTTGTTCACAACGCGGCAGGAGAGAGAGCACAGGGGAAACTGCCACCTTTAAAACCATTAGATCTCATTAGAACTCCCTCATTATCCTGAGAAAGCATGGGGGAAACGGCCCCCATGATCCATCACCTCCCACCAGGTTATCTTCCCTCAACATGTGGGGATTGCAATTTGAGATAAGATTTGGGTAGGGATACAAAATCAAACCATATCATACCACTTACCTCTGAGAGCTCAGCTCCTAATGTAAAAGTTTCATTTCAAGAGAAGCATGCCATTGTTTTTAACTAGGGTCTAACCAGAGCTCTGGTTTGCCATTTTGCCTGAGGGGAAAAACAGGCTGTAAAATACATAGTTCCTAATTTTTTCCTAAAATCTCTGACTGCATTTGCAATGGACTGTAGGAAAGTTCAAACCCAAGGGTGATCTCAAAAATAGTGGAGGTAGTATTGAAAGGCAATTAGGAGTAGAGTTGTAGATTCAAGAAAGATACAGGCTAAATTGTAAGCCAACTCGTTTGCAGGATAAAACAAGACTAAGTGGCAACTGAGAGAGGCTCTTATAGTTAGAATTAATATCAAACATTGACCTCTGGATCCTTGAATTTGACTGAATTAGTTTGTAATTTATTTCCTAAGGCATTATTTTTTAAAAAAAGATAAATCAGCTAGTAATTAATGAAAGCTATCAGCTGGTTATGATCCAGGAAGAGATAAAGAGAGCCTTGCCAAATTCATTGTCATACCAGCATGACCGTGCCCATACCCAAAGCTGTGTCTCTATGAGAAGCAACATTATGGACTTAGGACTACAGGAGGAGAGGGCTGGGATAAACTTTATTAAAATATTACATCCAGGGATTAAACAAATGATAAGGAGAATAAAAATAACAAACCCTTGAGAAAAAGGGCAGTAACTACAGCTGCTACAATGTATTTCCTACAATGCCCAGCTTCAAACAACAACAATAATTATGAGACATGCAAAACAGAAGTATGACCCTTACTCTGGAAAAAATTCTGGCAAAAGACAGTGGCAAAAGACAGTGCCTATGAGAGTAAAAATTTCATAAATAATGAAATAGAAATTATGGAATTGATCAGTACAGAAGTGAAATAAAATTCACTATAAGATCTCAACAGTAGATTTCACTGACAGAAGAAAGAGTTAGGGAACCTGAAAATAGATAGATAATGGTTATATAATCTGAAGAATGTAGAAAAAAGAATGAAGACTATGAACAGAACCTCAGAGAAATGTAGGACAACATTAAGCACAAAATTAATATGCATAATGGGTGTACCCAAAAAAGAAGAGAGAAAAGAACAGAAACATAGTCGAAGTAATAATGGTTGAAATTTCCTAAATTTATTGAAAAATATATCCAGGAAACTCAACAAATTCCAAGTAAGGAAAATACAAAGAAATTCACAAAGCAATATGTTATAGTCAAATGCTAAAAATCACACAAGGAGAAAACTTTGAAAGCCACAGGAAAAAAAAGTAAATCACTAGAAAACACCATTAAAATCAATAGCGGGCTTCTCAGTAAAGACAATGGAGGTCAGAGTCAGTGAGACAACACACTCAAAATGCTCACAGGAAAATAAAATGAAAAGTAAACTGTCAACCAGGAACCCCATATCCAGCAAAGCTATTTTTGGAAATGAAGGTGGACACCCAGGCATTTTCATACATCCTCTGAAATCTAGGCAGAGGCTCCCAAAGCTCAAATCTTGTCTGCGCACTAACAGTACTGAGAGAATTTGTGGCTAGCAGACCTAACTTATAAGAAATATTAAAAGAAGTTCCTCAAGCTGAGCACGAGTAACCAAAAATGGTTGTTTAAATCCACATTTAAAAAAAAAGAGAACTGGTAATTAATTATAAAGCATAGCATAATTAATGTTTTTAATCATTTCTTCTCTTAAATGATTCAGAAAACAATTGTATAAAATAGAATCTGTAGAATATACTATTAAGCCTATTTCATATAGAAATGTAATACATTTGAAATGTATTTGTCAGTAGGAGCATAAAGGAAATAAAAATTGGAAAACTCAAAATCTGTGGAAAAATACACATACTCCTAAAAAACCAATGGGTTAAAGAAACAATAAAAAGAACTCAGATCATACTTTGAGATGAAGGAAAATGAAATCAAAACACACTAAAATGTATGTAATGCAGTTACAGTAGTGCTCAGAGGGAAGTTTATAGCTTCAAATTCCCTTATTAAAGATCTAAAACCAGTAACCTCAAAATATAGCTTAAGATGCTGAAAAAGAGCAAACTGAAAGCAAACAAAATAAAGGGGAAAAGAAGAATAAGGATTTGAGTGAAAAATAATGAAATACCAGAAAAAGCAATAGAGAATAGAAATACAACCATAATATCTGGTTCTTTGAAAAGATCAACAAAGTAAAAAAAAAAAAAAAAAAAGCTAGATTTACAAAGCAAAAAAAAAAAAGAAGAAGACTCAAGGAAGTGAGACTTCTTGAAACTTACTTGATAAAAAATAATCTGCATATACCTACAAGCGAAGTGATTAAAACAGTAATCAACCAGTTAAAAATAAGCCCAGGCTCAGATGGCTTCGTTAATGAATTTTACCAAAATTTGAAGAAAATTTAATATTCATTACTCACAAATGCTTCCAAAAATAAAAAGGCAATAATTCGCAACTTATTTTATGAGGCCAGTATTATTATGATTTTAAACAAACAAAGACCTTGCAAGGAAAGGAAAGAACAGATCACCAACTCATGTGAATATGGAGGCAAAACTCTTCAACATAGTACATAGTACTTGCAAACAAGATCCACATAAAAAGAATTATACACCAGGATCAGTGTCATTGATCTGACAAAAGCAAGGTTGATTTATCATCTGAAAATCAGTTAATGTAACACATTCTATGAATAGATCATTTTTAAAAAACAAAAAAGCACATAGTTATCTCAATAAATACAGATATGGAATTAGAAAAATCTAACACTTTTTTATGATAAAAACATCCAACAAACTAGAAAAAGAAAGGAATTTTCTCAGCTTAATAAAGGGAATCTACGAAACACCACAGCTAACATCTTACTTAACAGTAAAAGAATGGATGTTTTCACTCTTAAGATCAAAAGCAAATAAGTATGTCCACTCTTGCTACTTCTATTCAAAACTGTCCTGCAGCTTCTAGCTATGGCAAGTACCCAGAAAAAGAAGTAAAACCCATCCAGTTGAAAGGAACAAGTAAAACTATCACTACTCAGAGATAACTTAATTATTTTTGGAGAAAATCCTAAAGAACACACTAAAGAAAACAAACTATTAGTGCTAATAAATGCAATTGGCGAAGTTGTAGAATACAAGATCAATATTTAAAAAGTATTGTTTTTCTATACACTATCAATGAACAATTTTAAAACAAAAGAAAAAGCAATCCCATCTGCAATATCATCAACTAGAATCAAGTAACAAAAATAAATTTAACAAAAAAGGTAAAATATTTTGTGAAAACTACAAATCATTGAAATAATTAAAGAAGTTCTAAATAATTTCATGTTAATAGATGGAAATACTTAATATTTTTAGGATAGCAATACTCCCCAAATTAATGTACAGATTCAACACTTTCAACAATCACCTTCATCATCACAGCTGACTTTCTTTGCTGAAATTGACAAGCTAAGGATAAAACTTATATAAAATTGTAAGGAACCCAGACAAGTCAAAACAATTTCAAAAAAATATAAGGTAGTAAGACTTAGACTTCCAAATATAAAAGTTGGTAAAAAGCAACAGTTATAAAGACAGTGTCATACTGGCTAGACAGACAGGGATAGACAGGGAGATCAATGAAATATATTTGAGAATCCAGTATGGTCAACTGATTTTTGACAAACATACCAAAACTATTCAATGTGGAAAGAATTGTTTCAATAAACGGTCCCAAGACCATTAGCACATGGGGAAAAAAATGAAAATTGAATCCTTACCTCACATAGTTTTAAAAGTTTGACTCAAACGGATGAAGGAAGACCTAAATGTCAGAGTTAAAACTATAAAACTCTTAGAAGAAAATATTTGGATAAATCTTCATGACATCGAATTTGGTAAACTATTATTGGATGTGATGTCAAAAGTATAAGCAACAATAGAAAACCTAAGTGATTTGGACTTCCTCATATTAAAAATTTTGTGCATTAAAGGATACCATCAAGAGAGTGAAAAGACAACTCACAGAAAGAGAGAAAATATTTGCAAGTCCTGTGCCTGATGAAGAACTTTTATTCAGAATGTATAAAGAACCTCTACAAATCCACAGTAAAAAGACAAATCACTCGGGAGGCTGAGGCGGGGGAATTACTTGAACCCAGGGGGTGAGGTTGCAGTGAGCAGAGATCATGCCACTGCACTCCAACCTGGGTGACAGAGCGAGACTTTGTAAAAAAAAAAAAAAAATCAGCAAATAATCTGAATAGACATTTCTCCAAAACCAAAAATATATATATTGCCATTAAGCAAATGATAACGTGCTCAACATTTGTCATCAGAGAAATGCCAATCAAAGGACAGTGAGATTCCACTTTATAACCAGTAGGATTGCTATAATCAAAAAAGTCAGATAAAAAAGGTGATGAAGAAGTATAGAAATGAGAATCTTCGGCCAGGGGTGGTGGCTCACACCTGTGATCCCAGCACTTTGGGAGGCCGAGGTGGGTGGATCACGAGGTCAGGTGTTTGAGAACAGCCTGACCAACATGGTGAAATCCCGTCTCTACTAAAAATACAAAAATTAGTCGGCGTGGTGGTGTGCACCTCTACTCCCAGCTACTCAGGAGGCTGAGTCAGAAGAATCACTTGAACCTGGGAGGCAGAGGTTGCAGTGAGCCAAGATCATGCCACTGTACTCCAGCCTGGGCAACAGAGTGAGACTCCATCTCAAAAAAAAAAAAAAAGAAAGAAACAAGAATCTTCAAACACTGGTAAGATGTAAAATGGTGTAGCCACTTTAGAAAACAATATGACATTTCCTCAAGTGATTAAGCATAGTTACCAAATTATCTAGCAACTCCATACTTAGCTACATACTCAAGGGAATGGAAACAAAAGTACTGTCAAAAACTTGTACATGATTCTTTATGGCACCATTATTTGTAACAGCCCAAAGGTGGAAACAACACAAATGTCTATCAATTGAGGAATGTATAAATAAAATATGGCTCATCTATACCATGAAATATTATTTAGCCATAAAAAGAAATTGCTGATACATGGTACAATGTAGATACACCCTGAAAACAAGATGCTAAGTGAAAAAAGACAGTTGAGAAATATCACATATTATATGACTCCATGTACATGAAATGTCCAGAATAAGGAAATCTATAGACAGTAGATCAGTGGTTGTTTAGGGCTGAAGGATATGGGACTCTTTTTTATTTAATTGTGGTAAAAAATGATTAGCATAAAATTTAACATCTCAATCATTTTTAAGTGTACAGGTCACTCGTGTTAAGTATTCCATTGTTGCATAACAATTCTCTGGAACTTACTCATTTTGCAAACCTAAAACTCTGTAGCCATAGAACGTCAACTCTCCATTTTCCTTTTTTCCAAGCCCCTGGGGGGCCACCATTCTACTTTCTGCTTCTAAGATGTTGGCTACTTTAGATACCTCATATAAGTGGAATCATATTCTTTTTGAATTCACGAAAATGTTCTAAAATATACTGTGGTGATGGTTGCACATATCTGTGAATATAATAAAAATGATTACATTATCTAAAAAAAAATCTTCCCTCGAATTCAATTTCTTCATATTAAATCTGCAATTTAACTTGTTCAGGTTTCAACTCAATTTATTTTTCTTTTGGCTGAACATCTAGGAAAAATCAGGCTAACATAATGTCTCCTTTTAAATTCTCAACAAATAACCTAAAGTGAGCCCAGCAATTATGCTGTTCTTTCCTTACGTATTTATTCTTTCATTCTCCTTGATAAAAAGTTCATAATTTCTCAGTTTTTCTCAAAACTCTATCATCTCTCTTCCCTTCCTTGTTCTTACTGGTTGCCATTTCTCACTCTCACTCTCCTTTTCTAACTACTAATATTGGAAAAATCTTGAGCTCAGTGGTCCTTTATGTTACCCTATACTACTCTCTTGATCCTGGGCTTTTTGTTGTAAATACTTTGTAAATGTCAAGAATTTTAATATTTATCTCTCCAGCCCAGATCTCTCAACATTTAGACTTATATATCTCTCTATGCAACCACTGCGGTTGAATGTTTAATGGATGTATCTAAGTTCCTGATCTTCTTTTTAAACTTGCTATACCTCCAGTCTTCCCTCAGTTGATGGTAATTCCATCATCCCAGTTTCTTGACTCCCCCCACAAAAGTGAATCATTATTGACACCTGTCTTTCCATTGCCAGTCTATCAGGAAATTATATGGGCTTCATCTCAAAAATACACCCCAATTTTGATGATTTCCCATATCACCTCTGCTTCATTTCCGTTTCTACTATCTCTCTCTTGGATTATTGTAATAGCCTGTTAAGTCATGCTTTGGCCATTATACATACACTATAATCTGTTCTCAAAACAGCAAGGCTATTTAAAAAAAAATTTTAAGTCAGTATGCATATTGCATCCTTTTGTTATAAGCCTTCCGAAGGATCTGTCACTTTTATTCAAAGTTAAATTCAAAATTCTTGATCTGGCCCTCAACTGCCTCTTAAAAATTACCTCTCACTGCACTCTTTATTTTGATGCAACTTCAGGCTGAGGGGTCTCTTGTTTCCTGTGCCTGACAAGCACCTTTTTAAGCTAGGCTCTTAGTGCTACCTGTTGCTTCTGTCTCAAATGCTCTCATACCATAGATAGTTGCAAGCTACCTGTCTTCTCCACTCCTAATATTTGTTTAAACGTTACCTTCTTAGTGAGTTTTATATGAATTGCCATTCAGAATATAAACTCTAATAACCCACTTACTCCAGCATTTTCATCTCTGTTCACGTCTTCACTTTAGCCATTGATTTTACCATCTTTTAAGATTCTATATTATTTTTCTACCATTAAATAACTATTTCAAACACGTACTTTTTTCTGAAAATGACAGCTGTCCCCGCTACTCTATCACTTTCTATTTGTTGATTGCTTATGTTTTTAAATGTATTTTTGACATATTTTGTGCTTTCTATTTTTCTTGATTTATCTTTGTTTCTGTCTTACTCTGTTATTTTCTTCCCCCTATTTTTATTATTAATTTATTGGTGATGCATTTTATTTATATCATTGTAGTGTTTTAAAACATTAAAAAGTTTGCATATCGGCAAGGCATGGTGGCTCACGACTGTAATCCCAGGCTTTGGGAGGCCGAGGTGGGTGGATCACGAGGTCAGGAGATTGAGACCATCCTGGCCAACACAGTGAAACCCCGTCTCTACTAAAAATACAAAAAAATTAGCCGGGCATGGTGGCGGGCACCTGTAGTCCCAGCTACTCAGGAGGCTGAGGCAGGAGAATGGCGTGAATCCGGGAGGCGGAGCTTGCAGTGAGCTGAGATCGTGCCACTATCCTCCAGCTTGGGTGACGGAGTGAGACTCCAAATAAAAAATTAAACAGGCAATGTTTTTGACTCATAATTTTACTTATCCTTATGTCGATTTTGTTACAAAAAAACTCTCCTTTTAGTTCAGCTACAAATTGATCAGGTTCATTTTCTGCCTTGTAACTTATGACACGCAACAATTTTATCAAGAATTTCCACTGCATGTTATAAATTATTGTCCTTTAATTCTCCAATAGCAGATTACTTGCTTTCTGGCTCCTAAATACTTTTGAAGTTTGCAACGGCAGTACTGCACCAGTCTAGATGCCAATCTCCGTGTCAATTCTGGTGACTTAAAACAACAGATTTTATTTTTAATTCATGCTACATGTCCACGAATGCCAGTAGAATCTTGTTTGGAATCATTCTTATAATTTGACTGGCAAGGAGTCATTAACTATAATGTTGCCAGGTTTTGTTAGAGGGAAAGAATGTCAGAGTTCCTTGAACTAGTTTTAAAACCCAGGCCTGGACGTGGACATATATCACTTTTATTCCCAACTCTTTGACCAGAACTAGTCTTATGTCCCTACCTCAAAACAAGAAGCCAAGAAGTTCAATCAGATTTTATGCTGATGGAATAAACAGCTAAGCACAATTTTAATATAAATGAAAGTATATTTTATGATATTGTTATATATAATTCCATTTTATATGTGTTTAAGAGGGAGAAAGAAAGGTACAAATAATTCCATAATTATTAATTTTTTTCTGGAATAATGGTAACAAAAAGGCTTAGAATTGTACTTAGTAGTGTTTTGAGAGAGCCAATCTATAAATCTTGCTTTTTCCTCCCCACATAAGAAACAAATAAAAATTAAGACATGAATCAAGAAGAGAAAAAGATTTTCCCCTTTTGTTGATAAGGAAGTTTATTATAGAGATCATGTTTTACAAATGAGGGTAAACATGCTCCTAATATTGAATATCAGATTTATAAAAAATTATATTAGTGGAATTTGGCCCATGGGCCTTGTTTTTCTCCATGAAGTTCTTGCTGAGAAAATCAACTTGTATAATGGAACAGATAAGTGCAAGATTTCCATGGGAAACTAGCTTCCAAGACAAAAAGTGAGGAAGATTTGGCTCTGCATGTTCCATTTCTCTCTGAAACTTAAAAATAAAATAAAACGATAAACTTGAGGGGTGATAAGGAAGCATTTTCACATTAATAATTCACAACTATTGAAGCTGTGTTCTATTAGGAATGTTTAGTTCCCTCCGGGGAATTCGATCGCAGTCTGGCAGGAATGTTGCATTGCCATCCTTAACCACTCTGTTTTGCATTCTCCTGGATCAGTGGTGGGAAGTTCTGGTTTTTGCTCCCAGAGGCTTCTGTAATGAGTCTGAATACTGTACTAATTAATTCCAACACCACACTTTTTGCAAGGCTCAAAATTCAACTCCCATTCATTACCCATTCCCAATTATTTTCAGACACATTATCCCAGATAGATGATAGGAGACATGCAACGAAATTCAATCAAAAATTTTAAGGTAGCCCCATGATAAAATTACAAAAAGACAATGTCTCAAAATTTAATATATCAGTTCCTTTAATTAACTTCTCAAGAAAAGATAAAATCCAAAATTTAAATTTCTTAGAAAGTTGATTTTTTTAAAAGCCAAAACTCCACAAAATTTAAATTATTAAATGAAAAAGTTTTTCACAATAAATAAAAGGTCGAGGATATCAAAGACCAGAATTACTAAGCTATCCTCTTCTATTGCCTACTATGCTGTTTTGGCCAGATAGCTTTTCAATGTCTATATAAAGTCCTGCAGTAGATACAGTTTGGACATTTTCCAAGAGATGGAATACCTTAGGTACTCTCATATGCCTCAAGTTATGAGTCTTCAGGACTAAGACAACAGTGGAATTATTACAGCCCTGCCCTTACACTCACCAAATTTGGAATACAAGCCAATCCAAACCCTTAGAGCAGTTACCTGGTCAAGATTACGTCCCCAGAACATATGTTAATGTTTACAACAGAAATAACATGGTATGTGAAAAAATGTTCAGTTGGAAAAAAAAAAATCTTGGTTTTAGGTTCATGGGACACCTGGTCAGTATCTGTAATTATCCTTATTCTATCACTAGTGAACTTAAACTTGATTCAGAGATTCAATTTAGAGTTTGATCACAGAAATGATCATATCTGCAAAACAGCTGTAACAGTGTTGCACTGGACACAATGTGCCTTTTTGCAAATTATAAATATGTTTCTGTGATGACAGTCCCACTCACCAGCTATAACGTAAGTGCTGTTTTCCCTGTTACCCAGGATATTCAAAACCTCTCATTTACATTTCGCTGTGACCCCATGTGTCTGGCATTCTTCCTACTTTAGAATCTAGAGACATAATACCTACGGTTTACTATGAATAGGTTTCTTCAGTTTGGGGCTACAGTGACTGCTTCTGCTGCTTCTTACTCAGGCATTTCTCATGTGAGTCAATTCTCATTAATAAACTCCCTTTCACATATACATATATACTATTAGTTCTGTCCTTCTAGAGAACCCTAATACACTTACTTCGTTCTTTGTATGTTTACTATTTTTTTTCTTTTTTTTTGAGATGGAGTCTCACTCCTGTTGCACAGGCTGGAGTGCAGTGGCACAATCTCAGCTCACTGTAACCTCCAACTCACAGTTTCAAGAAATTCTCCTTCCTCAGCCTCCTGAGTAGCTGGGATTACAGGTGTTCACCACCACACCCTGCTAATTTTTATATTTTTAGTAGAGACAGGGTTTTGCCATGTTGGCCAGGCTGGTCTCAAACTCCTGACCTCAGGTGATCCACCTACCTTGGCCTCCCAAAGTTCTAGGATTACAGGCGTGAGCCACTCTTACTAAATTTTTTTTTTTTTTTTTTTCTGAGATGGAGTCTCATTCTGTTGCCCAGGCTGGAGTGCAGTGGTGCAACCTTGGCTCACCACAACCTGCGCCTTCCAGGTTCAAGTAATTCTCCTGCCTCAGCCTCCCGAGTAGCTGGGACTAAAGGCACGTGCCACCATGCCTGGCTAATTTTTGTATTTTTAGTAGAGACGGGGTTTCACTATGTTGGCCAGGCTGGTCTCGAACTCCTGACCTCCTGATCTGCCTGCCTCAGCCTCTCAAAGTGCTGGGATTACAGGCGTGAGCCACTGCACCCAGCCTAATTTTTTATGTATCTCAGATATTGTGTGTGTTATGTTTTGGAGACTTTGGATTCTATTGTGTTCCTTCACTGAGTGTGGATGTTTTCATTTTATCAGGCAATTACCTTGGTTAGATTTAAACATTAAACTCAGCCTTTAGTGGATGAGTGTAAAAATCTCAGTTTAGTTCTTTTAGCTTTATCTGTAATGTGCTTTTAGCCTACCTTCATGTGTGGTCTAGAGATCAGAGACATGAATGGATTTGAAATCTCCAAATCCATGCTTTCTGTGATTCCCACTTCAGTTTCTTTGAACTGTGATAATCTTGGGTCATCTTCTCATTTCTGAGACCAGAAAGATCACAGATTTTTTAAATTAGATCTTTAACTGTCTTACACTGTACCATGAACAGAGCTCATCCTGGGATCAAATTGCACAAATAGAGGATTTATGCAATAATGGTTCATGGCATGACCCCCTAAGAAGCTTTCTTTACTTTGATCACTTTATTAAATTTTCAATTATTTTTGTTTTCCTTTATAGTTTATAATTATTATCTGAAAACTAGTCAATTTAAAAAAATCTTACTCCACATACCTTTGTCAATACTCTTTCCTGACTCCCTTTTAGTGTATTGCATCTTTGCTTAACATTCCTTCGAGTTTTAATTCTGAAGTTTTCTTAAGAATGTCCCCTAAATTCACACACAATACTGATTCTTTTTTAAAAAAAACCTGTTATCACCAAATAACTCTTCCATCAATTATTTCAATAATTTATGCTAGTCTTCTTGGTATTCTTAAAAATGTATGAATTTTTACAATTACTTGATATTACTAGCCCAATTTTGTTTCCAATATGTTAATATGGACCTGTTTTTTTAGGTTTTATTGAGGTACTTTTAAATAGTTCTTGAATGCTAGTTTTTCTTCTGAGATAATTCCAGGCTGCTCATATATCTTGCTTCTTTCCTTGTATTAGATTCTGTGAGGCTTGGTCTTGGTTTTGTAATACCCAAAAATAAGACATTTGTATTTATTTTTGATATTCTCTTAATATCAGTTAAACTTGGATCAATTTTTTTCTTTCATATATCCTAATACTTGTTTTTAGAATTTGCTTTTCTTTAACATGTGTTTTCTATATCTTCTAAGAGTTCAGTCTCCCTCCTTAGAAACTCCATGTTCATCCTTCAGGAGGATAAAATATTTACGAAAATAAATATTTTCTTATATTTTTGTTACTCTGTTTAAAATAAAACAAAAACATACTTTTTATACAGATCTAGTAACTCCTTGACTTTTAGAGCAAATTAATTCTTATATGTGGTTTTATTTGTGTTTCTAGGATTTGTATCTTCAATAATATTATGAATTTCTTTTCTTTTACTGAAGAATATTGTCCACTCTGTTTAATAATAAGTTTAAATATCCATTATTATTAGCTTATCAAAAATCCATCATTCTTCTAGAATCAAAAACAGTTACTATCTCTGTATTCTAAAACAGTGATTAGAATTCATATCTTTAAACAGAGCGTGAATTTAAGCTCACCTTGATTTGGCTGGCAATTTATTTTGTAGTTAAATCACTCAAATTCCACATTATTAGTTTTTACGTACTCATTTTTATTGCCATTAAAGAATTAAAACTCGAATTTGGGCAAGCTTACACATACTGCCCACCTAGACTTGATGTAATTTAAACCATAATTTCAATAATGCTCTATAAACATGTTGAACACAGATGCCTTACAGTTTAAAGACAGCAAATACTGTTTTATCCATCTTAGTTACAACAATCTAATTCTGCCTCAGCCTACCCCACAATTCCAAGTTAAGTGTGTCTGTGTAGTTCAAGGTCAAGCTGCAATAACCTGCACTCTAAAGTCTGATGTTTGCTAAGGTCATCAAGGCATGCTTTTTCAGTATGGCTGTCATAAACATTAAAAAAAAAAAAAGCAATCTGTAAAAATTGCATAAACACTACCACCCACTTTGATCACTAAGGTAAAAACACTACAGTGTCAAAAATTGAAATCTTTACCACTCAGAGAACAGCAAATAAAAGGAAAAACAAAACTATAAAACAACAACAATAACTCACTAGTTAACTCATAGCTGCAATGCAAAATAAAGTGGTATTGTGAATCACTGTGGTCAAAATCCTTTATGACTTCCCCCACAAAAAGTTTCATTGCTTAAATATTAATTTGTTCTCTAAGCTCTACTACTTTGTTTCTTCAGAAACTACCAATTTGTCACATGTTGGTATATGAAAATAAAACAATGATTTTTTTTTTCTACTTGGGAACCAAATTAATTGACAGAAAGATTTTTAAAACTATGTGGAAAATCAAATTATCATTTTATTTTAACAAAGTTGATATCGGAGCTTGTGATTTATATTTGTTTGCATCTGAATCTTATATTAGGTTGGTGCAAAAGTAATTGTGATTTTGCCATAACTCCTAATGGCAAAAACTGCAATAACTTTTGCACCAGCTTAATAATACTGAATCCCAGAATTAGACAGGTGCTATCCACGAGTAGTTAAAAATCAACTTTCCTATTCCATTACAACTTACTTGTTACCATCTTCCCTTATGTAGAATGAGGTGTTTATTCTTACTATCTATAAATCTTACTATCTGTTCCCTTTTATAAGCCATTCATCTATTATCTATTAAATTCTTACTTGTAAGATTTAGTTCACATTGTTCACTTCCTAGAAAATATTGCCTCACAGACAAGCTGTCACTGAATTTCTGTTTATCTGAAAACCAGAAGTATAACAACTATTAAATTATTTAAATTTTTATTAAATACTATAGTGTGGTTATCTCTCTGTGTGTATTCGTATGTTCAAGTTCTCCCATGAATTACATTTGTAATTTCTAAAATAATGAACTATATTCTATATTTCTGTGGTATGTATACATTCTGTCTTCAAATTGTATCATTTTCAAATCTATTCATTGGCTCATGAAATAAATAGAATATTGATTATGTATATCAAAGTGGCCTAGGCAAACACATTCACCATATGATAAAGGAGCTCAGTTATTGCATGAAATTGTGCTCTGTGACATTATATAATATCAAGTTTCTTCCTAAGGATGAAGATATGCTTTTTATAAAATTCCTTAATTGTCTAAATGTCATCTGTGACATTACATTAGACGTTTAACCTTGAAAATCCAAAATGTGTTATTTAGTGCACTGATGGAAGAGAAGGTGATCTGATAGAGTTCATCTTGTATTTGCTTACAGATAGCAAACTCTAAGTGCTAGGGAAAAACAGAATGATGAGGATAATGAGACATTTAATAAGATTACCTACAGAAGCACTCACAAATGACAGTTTGAGGCATTGTACCAATATATAGTTAGAATTCTCTAAATATCAAGACAAAAACCAATATTTTGTCTTACTGATATAGGGGAGGAAAAAAGCTTTATTCTGTACACATCTTGGGATCACTGGCTGGACCACTGTGAATAAGACTGATAAAAAAGATATTAATGAGAGAAAAACAAACCAAAGTTTATTAATGAGTACATCCAGCATACTCTTAGGAGTACTCAGCAATGAGTAACTCAAAGGAGAAGTTAGGACTGGGTTTATATTACCTCTTAACAAAAGAACAATACATTTATAGAGAAGTGACAAAACAAAGGAAAAAGACTTTTAAGAGCGCTAAGAGGCAGGAAAGGAAACATATGGGGGAAACTAACAGAAGAAAGGGCTGGTTGGTAAGGTATTTTATAGATTCCTCTGTTGTCATCTCTGGAATGATAAGGCCCAGAGTTTTCTGCAGTGATTAAGAATCATCTTGTCCTCCTGGTAGATAGAAGGGGCCAGAGAGGTTTTGTTGTGCCTGTTTCTTAATTGTCTTTAGCTCAAAATAATCCTTATGCTAAAGTGTCATGTTTTCAGATAGCATATGCTCAACTCACTCACTGATTTCTTCTTCAAAAGAAAAATCATGTCAATTAAGATACAAACAAATTTATACAAACAAATTTAATTATTGACTATTTAAATGTCTACAGTTTTTCAAAATTAACATAAAGAACAGAGCACAGCCTTTGAAAAGTTTTCCATGAAAATTAGTAAGTAATCTTCTAAGAAGCAAAGTAAAACTTTGCAAATTGAAAAAGGGCCTGTCAATGATGTAGATGTTATCTCATTTGATTATCAGGGCAACAAAGACTTAGTAGGCTAGATATAAATTTTATTTTCCATATCCGATGAATAAATTCCCTAAATTCACAAGGCTATTTATTCCATGTCAAACCTAGAGGCAAAATTCAGTGTCCTTGATTCATTCAAGGATATTTTTATGGAGTCTCAAGAAATAAATGTAAATTCTTCTGTTTTCAAATTGTTTTTGTTTTGTCTTGTCCTTCTCATTCTACTCATATAAATAGAAATGATGCATCTAGAAAGACATATGTTGCAAATCAACTAAAAGTATTGGCCCGAGTCTATAGAATTAGTACAGACCATTTTAATTTCTGAACAGCTTACTCATTATTAATACCTAATCTCTCCTAGTTGTCCACGTTCTACATCTTTACTAATGTTTTCCTACTTCGAAAGACCAGGATCCTGGTTTTATAAATACCTTAGGAATAATACTCTTATTCCACCTTAAATTTTAGCTCACATAGATGTTCTCTGGTACATGTACCACTATATGCTTAAAGAAATACTTCTACATCTTTGGACTACCTAGAATATCCCGTCCACAGGGCAATCACATATTCTGTCTTATTGCATATTTTGGAGGAGATACACACACATACACATATAGGCAGATGCACAATCTGCTAAGAAAAAAGATGGTAAACATCTTATATGATTATTTAATACCATTATTTGCCAACAAATGATAAGGCTCCTCCATTCCTCATATATTCCACAAAATTATACCATTTGACAAGTACCTAAAAATTAAAAGTACAGTTAAAAAAAAAGTTCAACATGTCTAATCATCAGGGAAGTGCAAATTAAAACCACAATGAGATACCACTTCGCACCTGTTAGAATGACTATTATAAAAAAGACAAAAGATAACAGGTATTGAAGATGTGGAGAAAGGAAACTCTTACACACAGTTGTTGGAAATGAAAATTAGTATAGCCACTATGGGAAAGGATATGGAGATTCTCAAAAAACCTACAAGAGAACTGCCATTTGATTCAGCAATGCCACATCTGGATATATTGCAAAAGGAATTGAAGTTATTGTGCCAAAGAGATATCTACACACTCATGTTCATTGCAGCATTATTCACAATAGCCAAGATATGTAACCACCCTAAGTGTCCATCAGTGGATGAGCAGCTAAAAATGTTAGGTATAGACATGCAATAGTACATTATCTATCTTTAAGAAAAAAGAAATTCTGTCATTTTTGATGACATTAATGGACCTGGAGAGCATTGTGATAAGCGACACAAGCCAGGCACAGAAAGACAAATACTGCATTGTCTCACTTGAGTGTGGAATTTTGAAAAGTTGATCTCATAAACACAGAAAATAGAAAGGTGGCTTCTATAGGCTGAAAGTAGGAATGGGGAAAGGGGAGATTAAAGGGTACAAAGTTTAAGTTGGACTAAAGGCGTATGTTTTCGTGATCTATTGAACTGCATGGTGACCACAGTTAATAATGGTGTATTATATATATTAAAATTGCTGAAAGAGTAGATTTGTAACATTCTCACCACATACACAAAAATAATTATTGGTGAGGTAATGAATACATTTATTCATTTATTTTAACCTTTCTACAATATATACATATATGAAATCACATTTTATTCCATAAATGTATAAAATTATTATTTGTTGCCCAGGTGCAGTGGCTCACGCCTGTAATCCCAGCACTTTGGGAGGCAGAGGCAGGTGGATCACAAGGTCAGGAGTTCAAGACCAGCATGGCCAACATGGTGAAACCCCATCTCTATTAAAAATACAAAAAAAAAAAATTAGCTAGGCATGGTGGGATGCACCTGTAACCCCAAGTACTCAGATGGCTGAGGCAGGAGAAGTGCTTGAATCCCGGAGGCAGAGGTTGTAGTGAGCAAATATTGCACTACTGCACTCCAGCCTGGGTGACAGAGCAAGACTCCAACTCGAAAAATAAAGTTATTATTTACCATTTAAAATATTAAATTAATTTAGAAAAATGAATGTGCAGACATTAAGAAAGTTAAATAGCCTGGAGCAGTGGCTCACACCTGTAATCCCAGTGCTTTGGGAGGCCGAGGCAGGCAGATCACCTGAGGTCAGGAGTTTGAGACCAGCGCGTCCAACATGGAGAAACCCAGTCTCCAACATGGAGAAAATTAGTCAGGTGTGGTAGTGCCTGCCTGTAATCCCAGCTACTTGGGAGGCTGAAGCAGGAGAATTGCTTGAACCTGGGAGGCGGAGGTTGCAGTGAGCCAAGATGGTGCCACTGCACTCCAGCCTGGGCAACAAGAGCAAAGCTCTGTCTCAAAAAAAAAAAAAAAAAGGACCTTTAATACATACATTCTTATATGTTTTTATTCTACTCCTTTCTGTAAAGTTATAGTAGGCTTTCTGTTGATTTGTTTCTCATTTCTCTAATATTGTGTAACTCTTTCATCTGTATTTCCAGTGGGTATGTTTTTTTGATATCTGGGTTTTTCTTTTTTCCTTTAGGCCAAGTAATTTTTGGTTAAATAATGAACAATCCTCATGAAAACCATAGGGATAATTTGAGGGCCAAGATCATGAATTGAAAAACTATGGCCTGCAAGTCACCACCTGTTTATGTAAAAATAGTTTATTGAAACATAGAATTTTTTTTTACATATATTTGTGGCTGCTTTTGTGTACAAAGCAGAGGTGAATAGTTCCAACAGAGATCAACCCACAGAGCATTATATATTTACTTTTGTTACACATAAAATTTATATATACAATTTTCCTTTATAGCAAAAGTTTGCTGACTCCTGTTAAAGATGAATATTTATTCCTCCGTAGATGAATTTATTTTTATTTCTATAAATCAGTAAAAATCAGGGCAAACTACACAATTCCCAACAATATTAGGCTAATTTGATGCTGCATCTAATCTTTATAAAAAAATTTATTTCTCATTTGTTTAACTCCTAAAGTAAAATGTAGCTCTTCTGGAGTTGTAGCTTAAAACTTAGTATTTCTTTAATTTTACTTTGTTTTTTCATAAGTACCCTTCTCCGGGAAGGCTCTGTGTCCCAATTCTTGTTGTTCAACCCCAGATTTTACTTAACATTCTTCTTAGCTCCTCTTCTGCTTAACTAAATCTTTCTTTTTGGGATGTTTCTGACCTAGAGATTGCAGGTTTGTTTAATATAATGTTTATCTTATTCTTATATTACACTGTTAGTCCACTTTCACACTGCTGATAAAGACATACCTGAGACTGGGTAATTTACAAAGGAAAAAGGTTTAATGAACTTACAGTTCCCCGTGGCTGGGAAGGCCTCACAATCATGGTGGAATAGAAGGGGTCACATCTTCCATGGATGGCAGCAAGCAAAAAGAGAGAGCTTGTGCAGGAAACTCCCCCTTATAGAACCATGACATCTCATGAGACTTATTCACTATCTGGAGAACAGCATGGGAAAGACCTGCCCCTATGATTCAATTACCTACCACCAGGTCCCTCCCACAGCATGTGGGAATTCAAGATGATATTTGGGTGGGGACAAAGCCAAATTACATCATTCCAACCCAGCCTCTCCAAAACCCTCATGTCCTCACATTTCAAAACAAATCATGCCTTCCCAACAGTACTCCAAATCTTTAACTCATTCCAGCATTAACTCAAAAGTCTACAGTCCAACATCTCATCTGAGACAAGGCAAGTCCCTTCTGCCTACGAGCGTGTAAAATCAAAGGCAAGTTAGCTAATTCCTGGATACAATGGGGGTACAGACATTTGGTAAATACAATCATTCCAAATGGGAGAAATTGGCCAAAACAAAAGGACTACAGGCCCCATGCAAGTCCAAAATCCAGTGGGGAGTCAAATCTTAAAGCTCCAAAGTGATCTTTTTTGACTCCATGTTTCACATCCAGGTCATTTTGATGCAAGAGGTGGGCTCCCATGACCTTGGGCAGCTCTGCCTCTCTGGCTTTGCAGGATATAGCCCTGCTCCTGGCTGCTTTCACAGGCAGATGTTGAGAGTCTGTGTCTTTTCCGGGTACATGGTGCAAGCTCTCAGTGGATCTACCATTCTGGGGTCTGGAGGACAGTAGCCCTCTTCTCACAGCTCCAGTAGGTGGTACCCCAGTAGAGACTCTGTGTGGGGGGCTCTGACCCCACATTTTCCTTCTGCAATGCCCTAGCAGAGGTTCTCCATAAGGGCCTCACTCCTGCAACAAACTTCTGCCTGGGCATCCAGGTGTTTCCATACATCCTCTGAAATCTAGGCGGAGGTTCCCAAACCTCAATTTTTGACTTCTGTGCACCTGCAGGCTCATTGCCACGTGAAAGTTTCAAAGGCTTGGGGCTTCTACCATGTGAAGCAACAGCCTGAGCTGTACCTTGGCCTACTTAAGTCACAGCTGGGATGGCTGGGACACAGGGTATCAAGTCCCTAGACTGCACACAGCAGAGGGATCCTGGGCCCGGCCCGCAAAACCATTTTTTCCTCCTAGGCCTCCAGGCTTGTGACGAGAGGGGCTACTGCAAAGATCTCTGACATGCCCTAGAGACATTTTCCCCTTTGTCTTGGTGATTAACATTTGGCTCCTAGTTACTTATGCAAATTTCTGCAGCAAGCTTGAATTTATCCTCAGAAAATGGGATTTTTTTTTCTATTGCATTGTCAGGCTGTAATTTTCCAAAGTTTTATGCTCTTTTTACCTTTTAAAACTGAATGCCTTTAACAGCACACAAGACACCTCTTGAATATTTTGCTGCTTAGAAATTTCTTCCACCAGATACCCTAAATCATCTCTCTGAAGTTCAAAGTTCCACAAATATCTAGAGCTGGGGCAAAATGCTGCCAGTCTCTTTGCTAAAACATAACCAGAGTCACCTTTGCTCAGTTCCTAACAAGTTCCTCATCTCCATCTGAGACTACCTCAGCCTGGATTTCATTGTCTATATCATTATCAGCATTTTTGTCAAAGCCATTCAACAAGTCTCCAGGGAGTTGCAAACTTTCCCGCATTTTTCTGTCTTCCTCTGATCCCTCCAAACTGCTCCAACCTCTGCCTGTTTTGTATGACCAATGCCACCCTTCTACCATTTCCTGGAAGTGGAATGGCACAGAGAGGGAATTTGTCTGCTTCAGAGAGGGAGAGCACAGCAATTGTCAGACATTGCATTGAACTCAGTGCTGCTCTGTCACAGTAAAAAGTAAAAGCGGGATGAATTGAGCTGACATCCATGCAGCAAAGGAGAATTTAATCCAGCCCTAGCCAGAAAGGAATCACCCGTTCCACTGGTGGGAACATGAGTTCCAGCAAGCCTTGCATCTGTGGGCTAAAGGACTCTGGCTTCTTACATGAATTTGAAGGACAGTTTTAGTCCAGAAGGGGTGCAACTACTAGGTGAGCTATAGTTCAGAAGTGGATTCAGAGTCAGTGGACTTAGGGGGCATGCAATGAGCTGAGACACCAGCCAGCTAAGAGAGTGTTTGTATCCCTCCACCCAAAACACAGGCTGCACAGTGCATGCCTCCCAAGAACACCCCTACTTTCCCCTTAAGGAGAGGAGAAGGAAGAGTAAGAGGACATTGTCTTGCATTGTGGATACAAGCTCAGCAACTGTAGAATAGGACACCAGTCAGGCTCATGAAGCCCTCTTTCCAGGACCTACCTCATTTCTTTTGGCCAGAAGGGAACCTACTGCCATGAAGGGAAGAATCCAGTCCTGGCAGGACCCATTGTCAGAGGACTAAAGAGCTGTTTGGCCCTGAATAACCAGGAGTGATACCCGGGTAGCATAACTTGGGCCTTTGGTGAAACACTGAGACTTGCTGGCTTCAGGTGAGTCAACACATCTCCAGCTCTGGTGGCTATGGGCAGAGATGCCTTATGCTTGAGGAAAGTGGAAGAAAATGTGAAGAAGACTTTGTCTTGCACTTTAACTACCAGCAGGCCCTTGGGATCCCCAGTTCCAGGCCTTTGTACTTCTATGGCATTTCTGGACCTCCCTGGGCCAGGGGAGAGCCCACTGCCCTGAATGGTGAGTCTGAGGCCAGGCAGCATTTACCACAAGCTGACTTAAGTATCCTTGAGCCTTAAGGAAACATCAGTGGTAGCCTGGCAGTACTCTTTCTGAGCCTGTAGTGGTAGTAGTTATGAAGTGAAGCTTCTCTTCCTGTGTAAAGGGTAGGAAACAGTAGGAAGGACTGCATCTATGGTTCGAGTGAAGGCTCAGTTAAATTACATTAGAAAATCATAGAGATTTCTAAGGTTTTTGACTCCTGTCTCTAGGTCCTAGACTATACCTCTGGACCTACCCAGGATAATGGCATAATCCACCACATCGAAGGGAAGGACACAAGATTGGCTGGCTTTACCACATGCTGATTGTAGACTCCCAGGACCATGAACAATCATAGGCAGTATCCAGGGTGAGTATACAGCCAGCTTTGCATGAGACCCAGTGCTGTGCTGGCTTCAGGTCTGAGCCAGCACAGTTCCAGTGGTGGTGGCAAGAGGGGTGCTTGTGTCACCCCACTCCCACCTCCAAGTGGCTCAGAACAGAGAGAGAGAGAGAGAAAGAAAGAGAGAGAGAGAGATCTCATTAGTTTGGGAGAAAGCAAGGGAAGAGAACAAGACTCTCTGCCCGGTAATCCATACAATTCTTCCAGATGTTATCAAAGACGATCCAAGGAAGAATGTCTTCAAGTCTGCAAGAACCGCAGTGTTACTGGGTTTGGAGTGCGCTCTCAGGCAGATATGGCTTAGATTAATTCCACCAAGTCCTTTCAAATTCTGGGAAAGCCTTCCCAAGAAGGCTGGTAAAAAAAATAGCCCAGACTGCAAAGATGACAGAAAATACCTGACTCTTGAATGCCTATACACAGACAAACATCTATAAACATCAAAACCATTCAGGAAAACATGACTTCACCAAATGAACTAAACAAGACACCAGGGACCAGTCCTGGAGAAACAAATATGTGACCTTTCAGACAGAGAATTCAAAATAGCTGTTTTGAGGAAACTCAAGGAAATCCAAGATAACACAGAAAAATAATTCAGAATACTAAGAGATAAATTTAACAAAGACACTGAAACAATTCACAAGAATGAAGCTGAATTTTTGGAGTTGAGAAATGCAGTTGACATAGTGAAGAATGCATCAGAGTCTTATAAAAGCAGAATTCATTAAACAGATGAAAGAATTAGTGAGCTTGAACATAGGCTATTTGAATATACAAGGCAGAGGAGACAAAATAAAAAAGAATAAAAAACAATGAAGCATGTATATAGGATCTAGAAAATAACCTCAATGGGCAAATTTAAGAGTCATTAAACATAAAAGGGAGGTAAAGAAAGAGATAGGGATAGAAGGTTTATTGATAGAGATTTAAAAAAAGGAAACTTACCAAACCTAGAGAAAAATATCAATAATCAAGTGCAAGAACACCAAGCTGACTCAACCCAAAGAAGACTACCTTAAGGGTATTTAGTATTCAAACACCCAAAGGTCAAGGATAAAGATAGGATCCTAAAAGCTGCAAGAGAAAAGAAACAAATCACATGCAATGAACTCCAATATGCCTGGCAGCAGACATTTCAGTGGATATCTTACAGTCCAGGAAAGAGTGGCATGATACATTTAAAGTGCTAAAGAAAAAAAAATTTTTACTCTAGAATAGTATATCTGGTGAAAATATTCCTCAAAAATGAAGAAGAAATAAAGACTTTCCCAGGCAAACAAAAGCTGAGGAATTTCATCAGTACAAGACCTGTCCTACAAGAAATGCTAAAGGAAGTACTTTTATCAGAACAAAAGGATGTCAAAATCAATAAAAAATCATCTGAAGGTACAAACCTCACTGGCAGTAGTAAGCACAGAGAAAAAAGCAGAATATTATAATACTGTAAATGTGGTGGATAAACTATTCTTAAGTAGAAAGAGTAGACGTTGAATCAATCAAAAATAAAAACTACAACAACTTTTCAAGACATAGGCTGTACATTAAAGACATGAACGGAAACAACAAGAAGTTAAAAAGCAGGTGGATGATGTTGAGATGTCGAGTTTTTATTAGTTTTCTTTTGCTTGCTTGTTTGTTCCTGTAAACTGTGTTGTTATCAGCTTAAAATAATAGATCATAAGAGAGTATTTGGAAGCCTCATGGTAACCTCAAATCAAAAGGCATACAATGGATACACAAAAAAACAAAAACCAAGAAATTAATTCTTACTGCTTGAGAAAATCACCTTCACTAAAAGAAAGATCGATTAATTACAATGTTTCTTTATTGATTTTCTCTCTGGAAATTTTGCCCAGTGTTGAAAGTGGGGTGTTGTAATTTCCAGCTATTATTTTACTGTAGTCTATCTCTCTCTTTAGTTCTAATAAAATTTGCTTTATATATCTGTGTGTTCCAGGGTTTAGTGCATGCATATTTACAATTGGGATGTAATTGCCCCTTTATCATTATATACCGACCTTCTTTGTCTCTTCTCAGGGTTTTTGTCAATCAGTGTAGCTATGCTTGCTCTTTTTTCATTTCCATTGGCATCTAGTATCTTCTTCCAATCTTTTGTACTCAGTCTATATGTGTCTTTATAGGTGAAATTAGTGTCTTGTAGGCAGTAGGCAACAGATGAGTGGGTCTTGTTTGTGTTATCCAGCCAGCCACTCTTTGTCTTTTGATTGGAGAGTTTAGTCCATTTTCATTCAATGGCATACTAATAGAGACTTACGCCTGACATTTTGTTATTTGTTTTCTGGTTGTTTTGTTGAACTACTTTTCCTTTTCCTTCATTCCTTTCTTTCTGTGTTTCTTTCTTTCTTTTTTTTTTTTTTGAGACAGTTTTGCTCTGGTTGCCCAGGCTGGAGTGCAATGGTGAGATCTCAGCTCACTACAACCTCTGCCTCCTGGGTTCAAACGATTTTCCTGCCTCAGCCTCCCAAGTAGCTGGGATTATAGGCATGCATCTCCATGCCGTCTAATTTTGTATTTTTAGTAGAGATGGGGTTTCTCCATGTTGATCAGGGTGGTTTCGAGCTCCTGACCTCAGGTGATCCGCCTGCCTCAGCCTCCCAATCTTTCTGTCTTTCTTTATTTCTGACAAAGGTGCCAAGGAAATACACTGGGGAAAATGTAGTGTGATAAATAAATGATGCTGGAAAAACTGGATGTCCACATGCAGAAGAAAGAAACTAGATCCCTTATCTCTTGCCATTTACCAAAATCAAATAAAAATGGATTAACTACTTATATCTGACTTCAATCTGTGGAATTACTAAAAGAAAACATTGGGAAAATGGGATTCTATTCAGTTAAAATGCTTCTGCACAGCAAAGGAAACAATTAACAAAGTGACAACCCACAGAATAAAAGAAAATACTTGCAAACTGCCCTTTTCTCAAGGGACTAATAACAAGAATATACAAGAAGCTCAAACAACAACTCAAGAGGAAAAAGTTTAATAATGCTGTAAAAAAATGGACAAAAGATCTGAACCGACATTTCTCAAAAGAAACATACCAATGGGACAGGCATATGAAAAGGTGCACAACATCACTGATCATCAGTTAAAAACATCAAAACTACAATGAGATATCCACTCATCCCAGATAAAATGGTTTTTATCCAAAAGACAGGCAATGACAAATGCTGGTGAGGACAAGGAGAAAAGGAAACCCTTGTACACTGTTGCCATTACCTGTCTTTTGGATAAAGGCCATTTTAATTAGGATGGGTTGATATGTGGGAATGTACATTACTACTACCACTATGGAGAACAATTCAGAGGTTCCAGAAAAAGCTAAAAATAGAGCGACCATATGATCCAGCATTTCACTGCTAGGTATATACCTAAAAGAAAGGAAATCAGTATATTGAAGAGACCTGTATTCCCATGTTTACTTCAGCATTATTCACAATAGCCAAAATTTGGAAGCAACCTAGGTGTCCATCAAGAGATGAATGGATAAAGAAAATGTGGTACATATACACAATGGGGAACTCTTCCTTCATAAAAATAATGAGATCCTGTCATTTGCAACAACATGGATGGAACTGGAGGTCATTATGTTAAGTGAAATAAGCCAGGCATGGAAAGACAAACTTCGTATGTTCTCACTGTTTTTGTGGGAGCTAAAAACTAAAACAATTGAACTCATGGAGAAAGACAGTAGACGGGTGGTTACCAGAGGCTGGAAAGGGTAGTGGGGGGGAAATTCATATGGTTAATGTGTACAAATATATAGCTAGAAAAAATGAATAAGACCTAGCCTTGCTACCACAAAAGGGTGACTATAGTAAAATACAATTTAATTATACATTGAAATATATATAAAAGAATTGGCCAGGTGCAGTGGCTCACACCTAGAATCCCAGCACTTTGGGAGGCAGAGGTGGGCAGATCACCTGAAGTCAGGAATTCGAGACCAGCCTGGCCAACATGGTGAAGCCCCAGCTCTACTAAAAATACAAAAATTAGCTGGGCATGGTGGCAGGCGCCTAATCCCAGCTACTCAGGAGGCTGAGGCAAGATAATTGCTTGAATCCGGGAGGCAGAAGTTGCAGTAAGCAGAGATTGCACCATCACACTCTAGCCTGGGAAACAAGAGCGAGACTTCATCTTAGAAAAAGAAACATATATAAAAGTGCATAATTGATTGTTTGTAATTGTTTGTAACACAAAGGATAAATGCTTGAGGGGATGGATACCCCATTTACCCTGATGCAATTATTGCACATTGCATGCTTATATCAAAATATCTCATGCAACACATAATTACATACTATATACAGACAAATTAAAAATAAAAAAGAGAAAATGAAGTCATCCACTGTACAGCTTTTTTGATTATCACTTTTTGCAGATGAACCCTTTAACCTTATTATGATAAAGGGCATGATAGAGACGAGCAAAGTTATTGATGAGCTATCTTGGTATAAACATTTTAAAGACAATAAAAAGCATGATGTATTAATATCATTTATATATGTTGCTTTCTTTTGTTGTATTTACATAATTTTGATGAAATCTACCTTGAAGTTTGTTGAGTAATCAACTCCAACAGATGTTTAAATCTTATTTTTGATCTACTGAATTTTAAACGTATTGTAAAATTTCTATGCTTATTCAACTTTGTCTCCACAATGCCTAATATAAGGAAGGAACAAGTAAAAAAATTAGGGCAGAAAGAAATGGAATGGAGTCAGAAATTAAATGATTTGAATACCTAAGACAAAACATATTTTCTCTTAATGTAAAAATCAAGCTGCATTGCAAGATATGTATTATTAAAATGGCCCAAATAAGGGAAAAAGTAATTAGAATAAATATAATGGATATTCTAATGTGTGTGAAAATATTTTTTACATTAAGCAACCTGGTTTCATACATTTAAAACTCCATACTGTGGCAAAGCTGTTTTGCACTTGAAATCCTCAAGTTATTTATTTATAGAAAATATAATTAAGCATAGTTTTATTAGTTTTAACACAACTGTGTTTTGCTATTTCTCATAGATGACTTTTCTAAATTGTTTACTGTTTATTAGGATCCCTAGCATTTTACCAGTCTCCAAAATCTTCCAGACTTCTGTGGTATATCTAATATTTAGGATAAACTGAGAAAACAAGGGAGAGGGAAAAGCAAAGATATTTAGTTCTGTGATGCATTTCTAAGATAAATCTCTAAAATCGCAAAAGGCAACGTTTCAAAGGAGTTGTGCTCTCCCAAATGTTGATTGTGTTTCCTTTTGTACCTAGAAGATAATCCCTTAATTGCATACAGTCATTTCTTTCCATTAGAGGCAACATAGAGTACCTTAAAGGTTTTCCACCTTGTTCCTGATACTTGCCCTCTGTTCTCTTATATTTTCTCTTTTTCATATCTTCTATTAGTAAGGAAAAAGCCTATTTATCTATTTGTAAAAATTGTTGAAACAACTAATGCAAGTGAGGTTATATATGGATGTTGATTTTCCCAACTCTTATTAACAATCTAACCATTGTGCAAAAAGTTCTAATGAAATATTTTGCTGTGAAATTTTACTTTTCTTGGCCTTTTGGTGACCTCACTTGGATAATTACAGCATATGGTCCCAGTGAGTATGAAAAGTGAATATAAAATTTAACTGTTTTAAAACATGCCAAAAGCTAGTATAACAATAATTCTTCCTAGTGTTTTCTAATGAACAAAATGATAATTTACCAGATGTTTTAGATTTACAATAATTAGAATCATAAAATCTTTCCAATAGTATTGGCCAAAAATGTAAAACATTGTATATTATATACTTCAGCTGTGATTTTCTAGCCTAAATTAATTTATCAGGCTCTTTGTTAAAAATGTACAAAGTTATATCATTGATTTTAAGTCTGAACTGTAGTTTAAAAAATTGTGTTTATTATCAATTGCAATCACTCTGTTATAATCATAAGAGCTTTCAGAAGTCAAATTGTGGAAGAGTTTATCATTTTAGGAGAAAATAGCTATCCTTAGTGAATTACACAATAGTTTGAAGATCCATATTCTTAGAAGTTCATGTGAAAGGCAGTCAGAATGTTAAATATATTATTCACACATGTTTAACATGAGTTTAACAGAAGCAACTTTTTCAATAACAATATAATACTGAGTTAGTATAATCGACTTATATATCTTATGTATATTTGAAAAGGTAACATATTTTAAAATTAAATCTCTAGGGCGTTTCCAGTGAGGGTTACTAGTTAACAGGGAGAAACAATCTTGTACTATGTCTAAGTCACTGTTACATTATTTGTTAAAAGCTCATTGACCATCTCAAAACTATTTCTTTTTTTTTTTTTTTTTTTGAGACGGAGTCTCGCTCTGTTGCCCAGGCTGGAGTGCAGTGGCGCAATCTCGGCTCACTGCAAGCTCCGCCTCCCGGGTTCACGCCATTCTCCTGCCTCAGCCTCTCCGAGTAGCTGGGACGACAGGCGCCCGCCACCAAGCCCGGCTAATTTTTTTGTATTTTTAGTAGAAACGGGGTTTCACCGTGGTCTCGATCTCCTGACCTCAAAACTATTTCTATATCTACTTCTTTCTGAAGTGAATAATGGTTGTCTTGAGAATTATTACTCATTATCGGGACAAATTAATGATAGTATCTAAAATATGTATTTTGCTTCTGCTGTACACAGAGTGACTATTTAAGATAATTATATCTTGTTTATGTATACAGAAGCAAGTTAAACACCAAAGGCATTTTCTGACAATATGTCCAACTACATGCAGCCAGAAAGCATCGCTCCCACCAAGAAAGTCCAAATTATTGAGTAAACCAACCCTATCTGGGCAGATCTTCAGAGAGAAAACCCAGAGTGAAAGGGGAGGTGGCACTGACACCACAGCGAAAGAGAGAGGACGCTGGGAACCCTGCATGAAATATCTGAATGCTAAGGCTAGTTCCTGATCCTGAATGGCTCCTGGGGAAGAGATGTATGAGGGAACTGAGGAACAGCCTACTCTCACCATGGGCCTCTGGGATCCTAGCTGCAGGTTATCCCACATCCCACCTCATGGACCTGTGAGCCAGCAGGAGCATCTGCCCCGGGAGTAGGCAAAAACGGCTTTGGCCAGCAGAGTCCAGGAGCTTTTGTGCACCGGGTGGCTCTGGCAGAGCATGGCCACAAGTGTCCACTCCCCAGGTCTTCCCATCTTCCTCAGATAGGCTGTAGACCCAGCTGACCGCTGGGCCAGGAGAAAGTGCGGCTAGGCCTGGGGTGCAGTGGCTCATGCCTGTAATCCCAGCACTTTGGAAGGCCAAGGCGAGCAGGTTACTTGAGATCAGGAGTCCAAGACCAGCCTGGCCAACATGTGAAACCCCGTCTCTACTACAAATACAAAAACTAGCAGAGCATGGTGGTGCCACAGGGGCCCCCCTGTAATCCCAGTTACTTGGGAGGCTGAGGTAGGAGAATCGCTTGAACCTGGGAGGTTGCAGTGAGCCAAGATCGCACCACTGCACTCCAGCCTGGGCAACAGAGCAAGACTCCGTCTCAAACAAAAACCAAAAACCAAAACAAACAAACAAAAAAGGTGCTGCTGGCTTCTCTGTGGGACTGGGACATGTCTGTTCTGTAGGCCCTCCTGCCCATCAGCCCCTGCAGGGTCCCTGCCTCGCCACCGTACATTGCACCCTCCGCTGACCTCCCTGGGTGCTTTTCTCTACCTAAGTACTTTCCCAGCAACCTGTAAGCACTTTGGATCCCCCATGAACAGCCTGGCCCTGAGGCAGACCATCTGGTTGCCCCAGGGCTGCAGCATGCAGCTTGAGAGTGCTGAGCTGAGAGCTGTGGTAGGCATTTGAGTGGGACTGGATCCCCTACTCTCGGATCATGGAGAAGGACAAGATGCACAGCAGGTTCAGGGACCAGCAGGAGTCGGGATGATCCAGAAAGGATGTGGTGTGTCCTATCTCCCTGCTACAGCTTCTGTCTGAGAAAGCCCCGTGGCCCAGAACATCTAACAAACAAATTCAGGTGCAGCACCAGTGATCAAAGGGGGCTCCCTCAAGGCCCAGGGGCACACCTGATGAAGGGGTTCTCTCTGTCCCCACCCCACACTGCAGAGCAATCATACAATGAAAGTGGGAGACTTCAACACCCCACTAAGAGAATTAGATAGGTCATCTAACAAAGCAATTCTTGATTTAAACTTGACACTTGACCAATTGACCTAAAAGACATCAACAGAATACTCCACCCAGCAACCACAGAATATATATTACTCTCACCTGTACATGGAACATACTTCAAGATTGACCACATGCTCAGCTATAAAGCATGTCTCAGTAAATTTAAAAAAAAAAATACCAAACACATTCTCCGACCACAGTACAATAAAAATATAAATCAATATCAAGAAGCTCTCTTAAAACTATACATATACATTTAAACTAAACAACTTGTGGTTGATTAACTTCTGGGTAAACATCAAAATTAAGTTAGAAATAAAAAAGTCTTTGAAATTGATGAAAATATGGAAACAATTTGCCCCAATCTCTGGGATACAGCTAAAACAGTATTAAGAGGAATGTTTATGGTACTAACCACCTTCCTCAAAAAGTTAGAAAGATCTCAAATTAACAATCTAGGTTTGCATCTGGAAGAACTAGAATAAAAAGAACAAACCAACTCCTAGATGTAGCAGAATGAAAGAAATAACTAGGCCAAATGCAATGGCTCACGCCTGTAATCTCAGCACTTTGGAAAGCTGAGGCAGGAGGATTCCTTTAGGTCAAGAGTTTGAGACCTACCTGGGCAACACAGCAAAAACCTAACTCTACAAAAAAGTCAAAAAATTAGACACAGTTGGTGGCAGGCGACTGTAAGTCTCAGTTAGTTGGGAGGCTGAGTCAGAAGGATCACTTGAGCCAAGGAATTTGAGGCTGCAGTGAGCTATGATCATGCCACTGCAGTCCACCCTGAAGTACAGAGTGAGACCCTATCTCAAATAAAAAAAAAAAGAAAGAAAGAAAGAGACAGAGAGAGAGAGAGAGAGAGAGAGAAAAGCTACAATTAGAAAAGAACAGAACAAAATTGAGAAGCAAAAATCAAGAATTGGTCCTTCAAAAGAATATATAAGATTTATAGACCACTGGCTGGATTAACAGAAAAAAACGAAAGAGAAGATCCAGATAAGTGCAATCAGAAATGACAAAGTTTACAATAAAAATGATTGCACAGAAGTACAAAAAGATCCTCAGAGACTGTTATAAACAACTCTATTCACACAAATTAGAAAAATCTAGTGGAAAAGGATAAATTTCTGGAAACATATAACCTTCCAAGTTTGAACCAGGAAGAATGTAAAAACCTGAAAAAATGAATAACAAGTTTTGAAATTGAATAAGTAATGCAAAACCTACCAAACAAAGAAAGTACTGGATAAGATAGATTCACGGCCAAATTCTACCAGACATACAAGAAAGAACTGGTACCAATCCTACTGAAACTATTCAAAAACATCAAGAAGGGGCTCCTCCCTAACTCACCGTCTGAAGCCAGCAACGGTTTGATATCAAAATCTGGGAGAGACACAAGTAAAAAGATATTGGATCTTCAGCCAATTTTCCTGATGAACACTGACACAAAAATCTTTAACAAAATACTAGCAAACCAAATCTAGCAGCACATCAAAAAGTTAATACAAGAGCAAGTAGGCTTTATTCCTGAGATGCAAAGCTGGTTCAATATACGTAAATCAATATATACACATAAACAGAATTCAAAGCAAAAAACATATGATCATCTCAATAGATGTAGAAAAAGCTTTTGATAAAATCCAGAATCCCTCTGTGATAAAAACCCTCAACAGACTAGGCATCAAACGAACATGCCTCGAAATAATAAGAGCCATCTATGACAAACACAGAGTCAACATCATCCTGAAGAAACAAAAGCTGGAACTGTTCTCCTTGAGAACCGGAACACGATAAGGATGCCCACTCTCACCACTTCTATTCAAAATATTACTGGATGTCCTAGGCAGAGAAATCAGGGAAGGGAAAAAAAATAAACAGCATTCAAGTAGGGAAAGAAGAAGTCAAATTATTTTTCTTTGCTGACAATATAATTTTATACCTAAAAAACCCTAAATACTTGGCCAAAAATCTCTTAGAACCGAAAAACAACTTCAGTAAAATTTCAGGATACAAAATGAATGTACAAAAATTAGTAGCACTTCCATACACCAATACCATTCAAGGTGAAAGTCAAATCAAGAAAACCTCATTTGCAATAGCTGCAAATAATTGAAATACCTAGAGATACAGATAACCAAGGAAGTGAAAGATCTGTACAAGAACTACAAAACTCTGCTGAATGAAATTAGAGATGACACAAATAAGTGGAAACACATTCCATGCTCTTGAATTGGAAAATCCAGTATCATTTAAATGGTTGTACTGCTCAAAGCAATTTATAGATCATATTAAATTACTAATGTCATTTTTCACAGAATTAGAAAAAAAATTCTAAAATTCATATGGAACTTTTTAAAAGTCCAAATCACCAAAGCTAGCAATCCTAGGCAAACAACAACAAAAACAAAAACCATCAAAGCCAGAGGCATCACACTACCTGATCATACTACTTGACTTCAAATTATACCATAAGGCTACAGTAATCAAAATGGCATGGTACTGATACAGAAACAGACACATAGACCAATGGAACATAACAGAGAACCCAGAAATAAAGCCATGGACCTACAGATGTCTGATCTTTGACAAAGTAAACAAAAGCAATCAACGAGGAAAAGACTTCCTATTAAATGATGCTGGGAAAACTGGCTAGACATATGCAGCAGAATGAAACTGGACCTCTGCCTTTCACCATATAAAAAATTAACTGAAGATGGATTATATATTAAAATGAAAAAACTCAGATTGTAAAAATCCTAGTAGAAAACCTAGGAAATACCCTTCTTGACATTGGCCTTGACAAGGAATTTTTGGCTAAGCTCCCAAAAACAATTGCTACAGAAACAAAAATTCACAAATGGTATCTAATTAAACAAAGGAACTTATCCACAGCAAAAGTAGCAGACAATAGATGGAACAGACAACCTACAGATAAGAGAAAATATTCACAAAGTATACATCCAACAAAGATCTAATATCAGAATCTATAAAGAAACTTAAACAAATCAACAAGCAACTCAACCCCATTAAAAAATCGGCAAAGGACATGAAAAGACACTTCTCCAAAAAATGGCATTCAAGTGGCCAATGAACATATGAAAAAAAGGCTTATAATTACTATTCATCAGATAAATGTAAATCAAAATCATAATGAGATACCATGTTACACTAGAGAGAATGGCTATTAGTAAAAAGTCAAATAATAACAGACGCTGGTGAGGCTGTGGATAAAAGGAAATACACACTGTTGGTGGGAATGTAAATTAGTTCAGCCACTGTGGAAAGCAGTTTTGCGATTTCTCAGAGAACTTAAAAAAGAGTTTCCATTCAACCCAGTAATTGTGTTGCTGGGTATATCCTCACATGTGTATGTATATATCCAGCACCATTTATTGGGATATAAATGGTGCTGGGAAACTGGTGCTAGGATTTTCCCAAAAGTGCATAAATAATTCTGTCAAAAAGATACCTGCATTTGTATATTCATCACTTTGCTACTCACAATGGCAAAGACATGGAATCAACTTAGGTAGCCATCAATGGTGAACTGAATAAAGAAAATGTGATATATATGCACCATGGAATACTACACAGCCATGAAAAAGAATAAAATCATGTCTTTTGCAGTAACATGGTTACAGCTGGAGGCCATAATCCTAAGATAATTAATACAGGAACAGTAAACCAAATACCATATATTTTTACTTATAAAGGAAAGCTAAACATTAGGTACTCATAGACATAAAGATGGGAACAATAACACTGTGAACTGCTAAAGGGGGAAGGGATGGAGGGGATTGTGGTTTGAAAAACTACCTATTATTGGGTAGTATGCTCAATACCTGGATGATTTTACCCAGACCCTAAACCTTAGCATCACACAATAAACCAGGTAACAAACCTGCCTGTGTACCCCCTGCATATAAAAGTTGAAATTATTTTTAAAAGATGACATGCAACAACAGCAGCAATCACAAAATATTAAAACACAAAATATAGACTTAAGACAGCTTATCAAAGTACAATCAAAATATTAGGTAATATAAACTTAAAGGAGATAAAACAGGCAATGAGCAGTGAGACTGAAAAAATAAAATTGAATAAAGAATAATTTAAAACAAAAGGGATGCTTTGAATTTTTTTTTTTTTTTTTTTGAGACAGAGTCTCGCTCTTTCTCCCAGGCAGGACTGCAGTGGCACGATCTCGGTTCACTGCAAGCTCCGCCTCCCGGGTTGACGCCATTCTCCTGCTTCAGCCTCCCAAGTAGCTAGGACTAGAGGCGCCTGCCACCGCGCCCGGCTAATTTTTTGTATTTTTTTAGTAGAGACGGGGTTTCACCGTGTTGGCCAAGATGGTCTTGATCTCCTGACCTCGTGATCCACCCGCCTCAGCCTCCCAAAGTGCTGGGATTACAGGCGTGAGCCACCGCTCCCAGCCGATGCTTTGAAATTCTATACATTTTTCATGAGTGGGCTACAAATTTGGCACTGATATATTTAGTGATTGTTTCCCCTGTTCTTTAGTGTTATTCTACTATAATTTCAAATGTTATATGTATTAGGTTGTTTTAAAATATTTGTTTGTAGAAACCCCAGAATAACACATTTCCGATTGCTTATTTGAAGGAAGCAAACAGGTGTAAAAAAAGGTAGACCCAGAGGTCTTTGACCAAATCTGAAAGACGGAGTGACTCATTTGAGAAAAGTGGTGGTATTCAGTAAAGTACTGTGCTTCATAACCTTCTTAGTGCAGGTAATTTTACAAATAAGGCAGTAAAAGATGAACTGAAACCACAAATACAATCCAGTGAAGTATCAAAGAAAGCATAGAAAAATGTGAAATTACTAAAGGCTACAGAAATTACTTAAAATATTGTTTTAGTCCTCAATTCCAGGGATAACTTTCAATTTCAGGCTATGTGCTTATTAATTGATTTTCAATTATAACACCTGCCATATAGAGTTTAGGTACTTTATTAGCAGAATAGAATAAAAGTTAAAATGTATTATTTTAAAAATGTGTACCTTATTCAAATTAGAATACACCATTTGTCATAGACGATGTAGCCATTTATATGAATATCTTCAACTTTGTTACCTCATGTATTTTATATGCAGAGAAGTCTTTGTAATACATTTTACCCAATACTGCATAAAATTAAATCACATTTTCTAGTGAGTTTTTAATATTTCAGCAGTACCTAATAAGTAATAAATTAAAACTAAAATTGAGTAGTTATTAAA
>NW_026652286.1:71298499-71308169 GCF_009828535.3 Hylobates moloch | reverse complement strand
GGTAGCAATGCCCTTATGAAATGGATTTTTTAAAATAATAAGTCAAAATTACTTCTTGATCTATGAGCTGCCGAATGGACATCATGTTAGCAGACATAAAAACAACATTCATCTCCTTGTAGATCTCTATCAGAGCTCTTGGGGGACAAAGTACATTGTCAATCAGCAGAAATATTTTGAAGATTTTTTTTTTTCCTGAGCGAAAGATCTCAACAGTGAGTTTAAAATATTCAGGAAATCATGCTGTAAAACAGTTATCCTCTAGACTTATTGTTCCATTTTTAAAGCACAGGCAGGGTAGACTTGACCAATTCTAAAGGACCCTAGGATTTTCAGAATGGTAAATCAGATTGGTTTCAACTTAAAGTCGCCAAATGCATGAGCCCCTAACAAATGAGTCAGCCTGTCCTTTGAAGCTTTGAAGCCAGGCATTGGTTTCCCCTCTCTTGCTATGAAAGTCCTGGATGGCATCTTCTTACAATGACAGGTTGTCTTGTTTACACTGAAAAAGCTGTTTAGTGTAGCCACTTTCATCAATGATCTTAGCTAGATCTTCTGGATAACTTGCTGTAACTTCTACATTAGCACTTGCTGTTTCACCTTGCACTTTTATGTCATAGGTGCAACTTCTTTCCTTAAACCTCATGAGGCAACCTCTGCTAGGTTCTGCCTTTTTTCTGCAGCTTCCTCACCTCTCTCAGTTTTCGTAGAATTGACGAGAGTAAGGGCCTTGCTCTGGATTAGGCTTTGGCTAAATGGAATGTTGTGGCAGGCTTGATCTATCCAGAACACTGAAAGTGTCACCATATCAACAATAAGTCTATTTGACTTTTTATTATTTGTGTGTTCACTGGAGTAGCACTTTTAATTTCCTTTCAGAACTTTTGCTTTGTATTCACATCCTGGCTAACTGTGACACAAGAGGCTTTGCTTTCAGCCTACCTCAGCTTTTGACATGTCTTTCTCACTGTTTTATTATTTCTAGCTTTTGATGTGAAGTGGGAGATGTGCAACTCTTTCATTTGAACGCTTAGAGGCCATTGTAGGGTTATTAATTGGCCTAATTACAACCTTGTTGTGTCTCAGGGAACAGGGAAGCTCAAGGGAAGGCAGAAGAATAAGGGAACGGCCTGTCAGTGGAGCAGCCAGAACACACCTGTTTATAGATTCAGTTTGCCGTCTTATACGGAGGCAGTTCATGGCATCCTAAAACAATTACAGTAGTATCATCAAAGATAACTGATCACAGATAAACATAACAGATCTAATAATAATTTATTATAGATCTAATAATAATTTAAAATATTGGGAGGATTTCCCAAACATGACACAAAGACAGAAAGTGAGCAAATGTTGTTAGGAAAATAGCACCCATAGACTTGCTTGATGCAGGGTTGGCACAAACCTTCAATTTGAAAAAACTTCAATATCTCTGAAACGAAATAAAGCAAAGCAGAATAAAAACAGTATACCTGTACTGATTTATTTTATTGGTAGATGTTTATTATAATTATTGGAATGTGATAGATGCTGGACTTACTGTAGTGAACAACAAATGCTGAATTTCATGCCCAAGAGTTATTCATAACAGGACATTATGGGCTGCAGGCATACATTGGAGTCCTAATCTCCAGTACCTCAGAATGTGACTGTATTTAGAGATGGAGTCTTTAAAGAGGTAATTAAGTTAAAATGACTTTATTAAGGTAGACCCTAATCCAACCTGACTGGTGTCCTTTAAAAGAAGAAGAAATTTATACCCAGCCAGATAGAGAAATTATAATGGGAGAGGACAGCCGTCTATGAGCCAAAAAGAGAGGTCCCAGAAGAAACCAACCCTCCTAACTCCTTGATCTAGAACTTCCGGCCTCCAAAACTATGAGAAATTGAATTTCTATTGTTTAAGCCACCCCTTCTCTTGAATCTTAGTAAAGCAGCCCTACAAAACTAATACAAGTATATAGAATGTGTTATTTGCTATGCTACATAAAACACAGTCTGCCATAAGCTGAACAAAAAGGGGCACTTAACTTGGACATAGAGGCAGCTTCATGAGCATGCAGTCATTGCAGTCAAACAAAGATTTGTGCTTAGATGGGTCCTGGGATTGGTGTGATGCATTGCTGTCAGCAACTTTTTTTTTTTTTACCAAGGAGGCTCACATTTTTATTTTGCACTGGGTTGCACAAACTATGTAGCTGACCCTGTTTGAATTGTGGGCTTACAGGATACATCCTAGATAAACTTAAAGGATGAGTAGATTAGTAGAACTAATGTGCTCAGCACATTGATCATACATGTGAGTCCTTAATTGTGAATTGTGTGTGTATGCGTGCATGTGTATGTGTGTGTGCGTGTGTGTGTGTGTTGGAGGGAGAAGGAAATATTAAGTTAAATGAATACAAATACAGTAATTTAAATTCAATTTCAAACATAATCCTAGATATACTGACAAGAAATTGATTTTCAGCACCGTATTTTTCTTTCAATTTAAGATTGGACACATAGAATTAAAACTGAGGAATAATTGTCCATCCAGCAAATTTTAGTGATGTAAAATTTATGAGGCTGTTGTTGGAATTAAATGACCTACCACATGTAAGGTACGGTGTGCATAATAGCCTTCATACTCTTTATTTACTCTCCCTTTTATTTATTTTCATAATTGTGAAATTTTTATTGCACTCTCCAATTTTAGCTTCTTACTAGAAAAAAATATTTTTAGAGCATAAAGATTTTAAAAATCCTTAGCCCATTTCCTCATTTTTCAGGTTGGTCAATCAATCCCGTCTTTGTATATGTCATTAACAGAGCTTTTAGAAACAGAGGACAGAGAAAATGCATGTGAGGTGATTGTCAAAGAAATAATACACTTTCCAAATTGTGGCTCCTTAGATTGCAAGGGTTTACTGATTTTCTTATCAAAAATCTGGAATGTCATTTTGGAAGCTTCAGGACAAAATTAATTTAAAAAATTTTGAAAGATGAGACCAACAGAGATATGGAGAATTTTACTACAAAGTCATGAAAGCAGAGATCTGACTGGTGAGTACTGAAGAGTATAGCAGTGTATGCATTATTATGCCCCCCAAAAACATAACTTTCAGGCCTCAGTTAGCATGGATTTACAATACAAAATTACATGATTATTCCCACATTTCAGTCATTTAGGCTCTGTGTACTTTACACCATTTATCACACCAGATTAAAATTGACACTAACACCTCATTTTATTGCTAGGTAGAGAACTTCTAAAGAATAAGATTTACGTATTTCATTTATGTTTCCTGAGTACTTAGTTCAGTGTCTAGCAAATAATGACTAATCAATGAATAGATTTTGAATAAATGCAAAACTAATGGGCATCTAGATGGTTCTACGGCATTATAATTCAACGAGGGCAATCTAGAAAAAAACATGAAAGATCACTCTAAGGAGCCATATATTTTTAAAGGAAATTTTATATTTAAAATGAAAATAAAATAAACATCTCAAACAAAACGTAATTTTGAATACTGTTTTAGAAGACACTATTAACTACTAGATAGGTATCATTCGAAGTATGTTTGAAAGGGCAGAAATTTGTAACAATCGCTATTAATCAGAGGTGTTTTGAATCAAATGATTCTACTCACAAACTATACAATTAGAATCTGTGTATATTAAGTAAGTACACAAATGCTTCTTGCTGGTTACTAAATTGCTTTGTCAAATGAGTATATTTCATTTCTTTGAAACAAATTTATAAAACTCAGTTTAGAAAAACACATAAAATAACTTCAAAGACGTGTTACTTGGAGAAAAAAGAATGAGATTAATTCAAAAACTAAATTCAAATGATTTTTAAACCTACTGGAGATGAATAATCACCTTGGAAAATAGAGTTTATACAATCTGATTATAGCAGACAGGTAAGAATTTTAGAAAGAAACATAAGAAATATCATACAAAACACATGCTCACAGATTATTATATAAATAATAAGTTAATGTTAAGACAATTCCCAATTGTTGAGAGATACAAATCTCCAGATTGAAAAGGCTCACTGTGGCCGGGAGTGGTGGCTCACACTCAAACCCTAGCACTTTGGGAGGCCGAGACGGGCGGATCATGAGGTCAGGAGTTCGACACCAGCCTGACCAACATGGTGAAACTCTATCTCTACAAAAAATACAAAAATTAGCTGGGCATGGTGGCAGGCGCCTGTAATCCCAGCTACTCAGGAGGTTGAGGCAGGAGAATCTCTTGAACCCGGGAGGCAGATGTTGCAGTGAACCGAGATTGAGCCACTGCCCTCCAGCCTGGGTGATAGAGCAGACTCCATCTCAAGAAAAAAAAAAAAAAACAAGGCTCACTGCATGCCAGCACAATGGACCTTAATAAAATCCACAGTTAGGCACCACTGAAGGTGGTGCAATTTCTGGTGTATATTTGATGATAGATAGATAGATATGTATATATAGAATAATAGATTATTGATGGATGGATAGATAGGTGGTAGTATAGATATATAAATATATCATATTTTATTTTATTTATTTATTATTTATTAATTTATTTTTGAGACAGGGTCTGACTCTGTCACCCAGGCTGGAGCACAGCAGCATGATCTCGACTCACTGCACCCTCCTCCTCCCGAGCTCAAACCATCCTCCCACATCAGCCTCCCAAGTAGCTGGGACTACAGACACACGCCACCATACCCAGCTGATTTGTTTATTTTTTTGTAGAGATGGGGTTTCACCGTGTTGGCCAGGTTGGTCTTGAACTCCTGAGCTCAAGCAATCTACCCACCTTGGTCTCCCAAATTTAATATATATTTTTAAATATTATGTATGCATATACATATGTATATAATATATATTTATTTAAATATATATCTCCAAAAGTGTAAAAGTGCTGACATGATACCACAAGTAATCTTGAACACATTATTTTTTTAATGTATGAATGGCATGTCATATTTTTTAAAATTAAGTACTCATGTGTGAATAAGTGCAAGAAAGTAATTGCTTATCAATAGCATATACATTCAGAATCAAGAATGATGGTGATGTCAAAAAAACCACAGTTTGCCCTAATGAGTGGCTAGATGACTGAGACCTTTGCCTTCTGACGGCTCAATGTATGCAAACTTTGTTTAATGTGCAGAATTTTATTTTATTTTTATTTTTATTTTATTTTATTTTATTTTATTTTATTTTATTTTATTTTATTTTATTTTTAGACAGAGCAAGACTCCATTTGGCTCACTGCCACCTCTGCCTCCTGGGCTCAAGCAATTCTCCTGCCTCAGCCTCCCGAGTAACTGGGATTACAGGCACTTGCCACTACACCTGGCTAATTTTTGTTTTCTTAGTAGAGACGGAGTTTCACCATGTTGTCCAGGCTGGTCTTGAACTCCTGACCTCAAGTGATCCACCCGCCTCGGCCTCCCAAAGTGCCGCGATTACAGGCGTGAGCCACTGCATCTGGCCTAATACACATAATTATTAATAATATTATATACAATTACCTTTAGACTATATGTATAAGAAAAATATAAAGCATAAATTTTTTGTTTAGACTGGGGTCTGATGCCCAATATATTCCATGTATATGCAAATATTTCAAAAATCCAAAATAACTCAAAATTAGAAACATTTCTGGTCCCAAGTATTTTAGATAAGGGCTACTCAAATTGTGTTATAATATGTTATACATTATCTGAACCTGATATAGGATGCAGTGTTACTCAAACACCTAATAATAGAAAACACCTGGGAAACACATTAATATATTTAACATTTTGGTTCTATTTTAGGCCTACTGAATCAGAATCTCAAGAAATAAGCATAGAAATCTGAATTACAGATATGTTTTGGAATCTATTTACAATGGGAAGGTTTTAAACATTTTTGAGCATGGACAATAAAGGATTATTTATGAAAGACTACTATGACAATAATGAATAACATGTATTAGCCATGGAAGAAACTGATGATAGCAATATATGCTGTTTTGGCATTATTCTAGAAAATATTGAATGATTCCTTTAAATGGAGGGACTGTAGCTATGGAGAGGTGAATCAGGGCAAATAGAACATAAATAAAGAGAATCAGCAAGATATAATGATGGAAGTCAGATCATTTATAATATTTCCAAAAGTAATCTTTATATTGAACATTAATTATTTTCTGAGGTATTCCCTGAGTAAGATATAATTATGTATAAGGTCTGAACACTTTTTGATGTTCTTAAGTGATCACTGATACAGGTTCATCACTTCTGAACTGGGATTAGCATATTTTTTTACCAGCAAATGTCTAGACACTTGGATGATATAAAATATAATTTTCAGGGAGATACAGCTTTTGAAAATTTACCTTGTCAGTATATCAATTCAGTATATTGCTAGTGTAGGAGACCAGATTATGCCACCCCAAAATATGCCTCTTTTGCAATGAAGACTGTTTTGAGCTGAAAGCAATTAAGAAAAAGCAGATGCAAGAAAGCTCTCTGACCTTCATTTGCCTAATATCAAGACATAAATTTACACGGACAAAAGGTATTACTCACCTACCTCCTACAAGGAGGAAAAAGGTTAACCACTCAAGGCAACTTTAGACCCCCATGGGCCTGAAGATGACACCAGAGGAATCTACATTAACAAGGTTCACTAACAAGCCTTTATCTGCCATTTAGCTGTCACAATGCGTTGCCCCCAGAGAGATTCACAGTCCTTTTTCTTTGTCATATCACTTCTCTAAAAGTTTACTGTTCTTTTTTTTGTTCCAATTGAGAACTCATGATTTGTAAAGAATTATTTTTTCTCCCCCATAGTTATTTCAATTCAACAACTACAACAATAAAACGGAATATGTAAAGCACTATGCTAATCATTAAAGATCCACTAAGTAAATAACAATCTCTTGTCTCCAGGAAAGTATAAACTACATATAGTTTTAGAAATATCTATTATTTGTGATTACTTGTTTTGCAAAGATAGAAAATAAAGCCAAATTAAAGAGGGTCTTGAATTCTGGCTCAGAAGTTTGTACCTAATTTACCAGACAATGAAGAGCATTAAAGGACAATGAGCAAGGGAGACATGTCTACATTGCTCTTTTGGACTGTTGTGGGGTGAGGGAGGGGGGAGGGATAGCATTAGGTGATATACCTAATGCTAAATGATGAGTTAATGGGTGCAGCACACCAACATGGTACATGTATACATATGTAACAACCTGCACGTTGTGCACATGTACCCTAAAACTTAAAGTATAATAATAATAATAAAAAAAGGAAGCTCAACGTGATAAAACAAAATTGGGCAGAGAAGGAAAAAGAGTTGCAGCCAGGTGCGGTGGCTCATGCCTGTAATCCCAGCACTTTGGGAGGCCAAGACAGGCGGATCACAAGGTCAAGAGCTTGAGACCATCCTGGCCAACGTGGTGAAACCCTGTCTCTGCTAAAAATACAAAAATTAGCCAGGCATGGTGACGCACACCTGTAGTCCCAGCTATTCAGGAGGCTGAGGCAGGAGAATCGCTTGAACCTGGGGGGCAGAGGTTGCAGAAAGCTGAGATCACAACACTGCACTCCAGCCTGGGTGACACAGCGAGACTCCATCTCAGAAAAAAAAAATCATAATAAAATAGGTGACAATCAGATGCCTCAGATCAGCATAGTTGTAATTGGAAGAAAACAGAAGATAGATATCAATTTAAAAATTTCAGTTATAAAATATGCATGATTGACACATGGTGGGGTTTGGTATGTAAGTGTAAAGGAAAATGTAAATTAACATAAATCCAGAGATCAACAGAAAAGAGGTAAATGGTTTTATTGTGTCTGTTTTACATTCACAGGCAGGTTAACCATGAAACTAGTGAAACTTAAGCTTCAGAAATACTGAAAAAAGGGGCTTCTTTTGATGTCTTATGAAAGGACCTAGAAATTTGTTCCCCAAACCATATGTTTTGTAAAATTTTTAAAAGTGAAATATTTTAATCACACTCAGTTAAGACTGCTGCTTCTTTCCATTCTGACTTTCATTTTATCAACCATGTTGGGTAATGTCAAATGGCTGCAGGCATTTTTATGATCTAGCTATGGAGAAGCTCACTTGCTGAAATATTTAGTTTAAATTGTATAGAATATATTCTCTTGCTTCACTGTCGGTTTCCTGTATAATTGAGTTATTCCTACTCATCTTGGTATTAGAATGGCTTCTAGGATTACATGTACTTCCCACTTGGCTGATTCAATCAGCATCAAGATGGAGAAATGCAAAGCCAGATATATGATTCAAACATACTCTTTGGAATTTGTGGGGGATAAAAGAATAAAGTATTTGAAATGCATGGCCCTGGAAGACAGTCTGTGGAAATTCTACCTATCTGCAGATGTGTAAAATTGTAAGCAGTGGAGTTAATACTAATTGATGATATGAAAATGGAAATTTCCACGTTTGATAAATATACTTGATCATGTAGCATATCCAGTTATAAAAAGTACTAAATATTTATTCGTTCTTAATAGAGGTGCATTATTTATTAATCTTGTTGATAAGCCATTTTAAGTGCAATTTGGAAAGATGTTTGGAGCATTTCAATAAAACGAGTGAGAAATTACTGGTGTCTGATTTGGACATAAGAGGGAAACTTTTAAAAATAACTCTATTAGATAATGTATTAAGCAGTTAAATGCTCATTAAATAATTAATTAAATAACAGAAAATTCAGATTAATATGATTATGAAGGACTACAAGTAAGTAGAAACAAGCAATAAATATTTTGATATGTATACATAAATTGTAACCAAAATAATGGATACTATCAATCCAGCAACTCATTACAGTAAATTTGAATGAATGGATGTGTTTTTGCATTGTTTGATAATCCAGTCAACTAAGAGGAATGGACTACATGGACACTGGAAACATTTTAAATCTCTTGATAAGACAAAGAGATTTATATGAAACAAAATAGTAGCAATGATGAAGATAAGATAAAACTCAAATATTCCCATATATTATGTACATTGACAACAAACTGGTTAATAAGTAATAATTCAAAAAGACTTAAGCAAATTCATGGAAAAAGTTGAAAACTTTAAAAGTTTAGTTTATCTAAAAACACACTTGAGAGCATTTTCCCAATTTGACAATCCTATAAATGTAACTGAAGTTGCCAATAAGTAGTGAAAATGAAAATAGCATTTTTTTTTTTTTAGATGGAGCTTCATTCTTGTTGCCCAGGCTGGAGTGCAATGATCTCGGCTCACCCCAACCTCCACCTCCCAGGTTCAAACGATTCTCCTGCCTCAGCCTCCTGAGTAGCTGGGATTACAGGCATGAACAGCCATGCCTGACTAATTTTGTATTTTCAGTAGAGACGGTGTTTCTCCATCTTGGTCAGGCTGGTCTCGAACTCCCGACCTCAGGCGATCCACCCTCCTCAGCCTCCCAAAGTGCTGGAATTAATCCCAACACTTTGGGAGGCTGAGGCGGGCAGATCACGAGGTCAGGAGTTTGAGACCAGCCTGGCCAATATTGTGAAACCCCATCTCTACTAAAAATACAAAAATTAGCCAGGTGTGGTGGTGCATGCCTGTAGTCCCAGCTACTTGGGAAGTTGAGGCAGAAGAATCGCTTGAGCCAAGGAGGTGGAAGCTGCAGTGAGCTG